>NC_081520.1:2786833-3086833 GCF_030273125.1 Centropristis striata | reverse complement strand
TCAAGGTGCCGTGAGAATGTGTGGTGGCACCGCAAACTTTTGTTTGGCTGAAACTACTGTCTTTTGTGCTCTATTTAAAACGTTTTTCATGTTTAAACTCTAACTTCATACAACTGGCATTATTTTTATAGTTTATAGCTCTCAGAAAATGGAGGGAAAATGCCATTATCCACCATCAATAGCCCGTTCTGAATATGAGGGGATATATGATTTTTTTATTTATTATTATTATTATTTTAGACTTCACCTGCGTACTGCTGCTTACTTGTGCAATGATAGTATGTTGAAGTCTATATGTTTTGATGTTAAGATTGTATATTTTACTAAGTCTATATATTCTGCTATTTCCACTATTTTTATGTATCCCCCTCCTGGATCAATACTTGTGATTCTGATTATGGAGCGCACACATTTTTCACATTTAACCTGCCTTAATCACTGTTCCCCTTTGGTTTAACATGGAGATGTTAACACTGCAGGTGCACAGCAATCCATGATGCACAGATCCCTCTCTCCGTGTTGGAAATCCTTTCAGAATAAATCAGGTGTGGTGCATATTTGATCCCGTATGTGGTGTTTAATTGGGACAACTGATGAGTAAAAATGATTATGGCACGCAGCTCTAACGGCTCTGAATAATTTCAATAACGGTGGAGTTTAGAAGGAACGTCTGTTGAGGGACCTTCTGTCATGGTGCAGGTCTTTGATCCGGCTGGTTAACAGCCACAGTGACACCTTGTTGCTGATCCCACACCTGAGGCAACAAAAAGCTAATTTTTCCTGCCTCCAGCCGGAGATCACCAGGTCCACCTCGCGCGCAGTGGCAGTAAGTTGATTTGCCGTTGTTGTGTCGATAATCAGTGGGCATGCCGGCATGTGCGCTCAGTTCCACGCTGGTTGGGATGTATCAAGGAAAGGTGCGCAGAACCTGGCATAAGCACAGTGTGATACATGTGGAGGTGAGTTAGCGTACGTACTTTTCTAGTTTTAGGAGTACGCCATCTTTGAGTATGAATGCTACGCACACTTTGATAAATGAGGCCCCTGGTGAGGAGTCCACCAGAACATTATTATAAGTCTGACATATTACTAGTGCTGTGGTGTTATATATATATATATCCATCCATTTTCCTAATAATCTGAACTCCTCACCCTACCTCTAAGGCTGAGCTCAGCCACCCTACGGAGGAAGCTCATTTAAGCCGATTGTATCCGCGATCTCGTTCTTTTGATCACTACCCAAAGCTCAGGACCATAGGTGAGGGTTGGACCGTAGAGGGACCGGTAAATCGAGAGCTTTGCCTTCAGGCTCAGCTCCTTCTTCAGCCGCTCCTCATCCCAACCACTTCGCACTTGGCTGCAAACCACCCCAACGAGTGCTGGAGGTCCTGGTCTGATGAAGCCAAAAGAACCACATCATCTGCAAAAAGCAGAGATGTAATTCTTAGGTTACCAAACCGAATCCCTTCCTCCCCCCGGCTGCGCCTTGAGATCCTGTCCATGAAAACCACGAACAGAATCGTAGACAAGGGGCAACCCGCAGTACCCCCCACAAGACTCCCGAGGGACACGGTCGTAAGCCTTTTCCAAGTCCACAAAACACATGTAGGCTGGATGAGCAAACTCCCATGACCCCTCCAGAAGTCTCGCAGGGGTAAAGAGCTGGTCCGTTGTTCCACGGCCAGGACGGCCACATTGTTCCTCCTGAATCCGAGGTTCGACAATTGGCCGGAGCCTCCTTTCCAGCCCCCTGAAGTAGACTTTCCCGGGGAGGCTGAGCAGTGTGATTCCATGGTAATATGAACACACCCTCCTGTCCCCCTTTTTGAAAATGGGAACCACCACCCCAGTCTGCCAATCCACAGGCACTGTCCCAGACTTCCATGCGACACTGAAGAGGCGTGTCAACCATGACAGCCCAACAGTGTCCAGAGCCTTCAGCATCTCAGGGCGAATCTCATCCAACCCTGCGGCCAGGCAGCTTTTTGACTACCTCTGCGACTTCTGCCAGGGATACTGAGTCTTCAGACTCTGCCTCCTCCGTGGAGGACGTGATGGCTGGATTAAGGAGTTCCTCAAAGTGCTCTTTCCACCGTCATCCCCAGGTCGGGTCAGCAGGTCTCCTCCCCCGCTGAACACAGCTTGGGCCAAGCCCTGCTTTCCCTTCCTGAGTCGCCCGACAGTTTTCCAGAACCTCTTTGAGGCCGACCGAAAGTCCTCCTCCATGGCCTCCCCGAATTCCTCCCATACCAGAGTTTTTGCTTCAGCGACTGCCGCAGCTGCAGCCCTTCTGGCCAAACGGTACCTGTCTGCTGCCCCCTGAGACCCCTCAGCCAGCCAAGACCGAAAGGCCTCCTTCTTCAGCTTGACGGCCTCCCTCACCACTGGTGTCCACCAGCGGGTTCTTGGGTTGCCGCCACGACAGGTACCGACGGCCTTCAGACCACAACTCCTACCAGCTGCATCAACAATTGAGGCTTTGAACAAGTATATATATATAGAGTTGAAAATAGTGTATGTGAAATCAAAAAATAGCGTATGTGAGAGTTGAAAATAGTGTATGTGAGAGCTAAAAAATTGTGAAGGTCAGAGCTAAAAAATAGTGTATGTGAGCACTAAAAATGGTGTATGTGAGAGCTAAACATAGTGTATGTGAGAGCTAAAAATAGTGCATGCGAGAGCTAAAAATGGTGTATGTGAGAACAAAAAAATAGCGAATGAGCGAGCTATAAATAGTGAATGTGAGAGCTAAAAATAGTGTACCAAAAAGACAGATTACAGTTTTGTCAGACCAAAAATTAAGGTCTTTGTCCCTGTGTGCATTTACAAACTGTAATCTGTCGTTTTTATGTTTCTTTTGGAGTAATGGCTTCTTCCTGGCAGAGTGGCCTTTCAGCCCATGTCTCAGGACTCGTTTCACTCTGGATAATGACACACTCTTACCAGCTTCAGAGTAATGGCTTCAGATATGCACATTTTGGACCAAAGCACGTTCATCTCTGGGACACAGAGCCCGTCTCCTTCCTGAGCGGTATGATGGCTGGACATTCCCATGGTGTTTATACTTGGGTATGATTATATGAACAGATGAATATGGCACCTTCAGGCATCTGGAAATTGCACCCAAGGATGAACCAGACTTGTGCAAGTCCACAATTCTCTTCCTGATATCTTGGTTGATTTCTTTTGACTTTCCCATGATGTCACACAAAGAAGCAGTGTGTTTCAGGTGAGCCTTAAAATACATCCACAGGTGTGTCTCGAATTAACTCAAATGTTGTCAATAAACCTATCAGAAGCTTCCAAAGACATGACAGCATCATCTGGGCTTTCCCAAATTGTTTCAATGCATAATAATGTTAGTGTATGTAAACTTCTGACTTTGAAGAAAGTAATAAAAAATTGTCTTAAAAAATCCTTCTCTCATTATTCTGGCATTCAGTAAATAGAAATAATTTTGGTAATCCTAACGGACCTAAAACAGAAAAAGTGATTGTCTGATTTCATGTCAGACAGTGAGAAAAAAAGCATATGTGTCTTTTTATATAGTGTATGTAAACTTCTGGTTTCAACTGTATATGGCCCACACATTTTTACATCATGTGAAATATATATATATATATATATATATATATATATATATATATATATATGTATATATATATAATTTTACAATACAAAATTTTGTATCATACATGCTTCCTAAAAGCCAAAATATTGACATGGTATCAACACAAACAGTTCCATAAACGTTTTGCTTGCATTTGTACAAATATAAAATTAATATTCAGTCAGAGCTTTCCTGACATCATTAAGGCGCTGTGGGCGTCCTCTGACTTGAAAGGGTTAAAAGGAGGAGAAGCAGGGTTTCGTCTTCAGTAGGAGGGACTCTGATATGTGTCAGGATTCACAAAATGTCTCTAACTGTTTTCTCCCTTGTCCTACCTTAGTGTTATATAGCCTTTATATTAGAAAATGGTAAGTTTGGGAGATGTCTCAGTTGTTTTCTAGATGATGAATGCTATTAATGTGTTTAATACTTTAGCTGCACAAAGTCCTAACCAAGAAAAGTGTGTAAAACGTTCTTCAAAACAAAATGTAACACTAAGTGGAATTAGTTTGTCCTGTGGACAGTGTTATGACTGCAAAAGGAAATGAAAAACTCTACACAGTTTTCATATTTCACACTCGGTGCCTACTCTGACACAGGGGTTTTAAAATACGTCTATTTCATGATTATTATGTCTTTATATATGTTAACTGTTTGTGCCAATGTGTTGCTGATTGTGGTTATCTGTCTGAACAGGAGCTTACATGAACCCATGTACATTTTTCTGTGCAGCCTGTTTGTAAATGAGCTGTTGGGTAGTACAGGGCTATATCCATTCCTCCTGGTTCAGATCCTCTCTGACATTCACACTGTTTCTGCTCCTTTTTGTTTCCTGCAGAATTACGTTTTATTTTCTTATGGAGGGGTGGAATACTTAAACTTAGCCGTCATGTCTTATGACAGATATCTCGCTATCTGTCGGCCTCTACAATATAACACACAAATGTCATTTAACAAGATTTCCATGCTTATTGCTGTAACATGGTTGTTTCCTTTACTACTGTGTGTTGTGATGACATACTTGAGTAGCTCCTTACAGCTGTGTGGGACAATTATTGAGAAAGTGTACTGTGACAACTACTCCATTGTCAGACTGGCGTGCAATGACACAACGATCAACAACATCTATGGACTCGTTATCACTGCACTCTCAATCTTTTGTCCTCTAATGCTGATCATTTACACTTACATTAAGATTCTTAAAATATGTTTTTCTGGCTCTAAACAGACGAGACAGAAAGCTTTCAGCACCTGCGTTCCTCACCTTGTTTCTCTGCTCAACTTTTCATGTGGGGCTGGCTTTGAAATATTACAGAGTAGGTTCAATATGAGCAATTTACCCAATATTTTGAGAATATTTTTATCATTGTACTGGCTGACATGCCAGCCGGTTTTGAACCCTTTACTTTACGGTCTTAATATGTCAAAAATCCGCATCATGTGTAAAAGTCTTGTCTCTGCTAAAATGTAGGTTTTTACCTCTTGATTAGATATACAGTCATGGAAAAAATCATTAGACCACCCTTTTTCTTCAATTTCTTGTTCATTTTAATGCCTGGTACAACTAAAGGTACATTTGTTTGGACAAATATAATGATAGCAACAAAAATAGGTAATAAGAATTAAATTTATGAGCTGATATAAAGCCATTTTCCATGGTTTTCTTGATACTGATTTTGGTTATTATCAAGAAAACCATGGAAAATGGCTTTATATCAGCTCATAAATTTAACTCTTATTACCTATTTTTGTTGCTATCATTATATTTGTCCAAACAAATGTACCTTTAGTTAGGCATTAAAATTAATAAGGAATTGTAGAAATACGGTGATCTGATATTTTTTTCCATGACTGTATTATTTATCAATTATGGTTCCGAGTAAATGCACAGATGAGAGATTTTATTAAGTAAAGTAATAACAATACATAAAATGTATGTTTATGAAAAGAAAAGCTATGTTGATAAGATTCAAATCAGTCATGTACAATGAAGAAACTGATATTTGCCTTAATCTGAATAACAATAAATCATTAAGGAGAATACATTTGATAAAGAAATGTGATGTGTATTACGGATATGTTATTATTCCCCTTTTATAGAAAATTGGGGGGTTGAGGACAGGGTTTTTTAGGGGAACATCCTTGAAAAATCATCCATGCTGTAATTTGAATGCTTTTATGTTTAATTTCTAGTTTAGAGACCTCCTACAGTTCATGTGAGAATCCTACATAGGTTTTGTTTATCAAAATAATTAAATGGCTTTTTTTTCTCACTGATAAACCTTTGCATGATTCTCTCATTAATGTAAGTAATTTCTATACTTTAAGATTTAAGACTAATTACTTTATTAATCCCACAAGGGGGAAATTCAAACTCTGCATTTAACCCATGATCCTTTTCTACACACAAGCGTGGCAATATTATATCAATTCATGGCCACCAAGTATCGATTCCAGTGGGCCGTTAGTATTTTCCGGAGGCCGTAGTGGGCTCCATTTTAGGAATATACTGGATATACTACTGGTATCATATGAAACTAGAAGATCTAAGGAATCTAAAGGCACCATGTGCGTTGGGATATCATGTTGGGAAGTTGTCGAAATAACGCTGCAAAGTAAGGATTTTTTAAATGTTTTATTTAAAAAAAATTGAGAGCAGCGAAGCTTTGATAAAATGCTGCAGTTGTTGTCGTCCATACATGTTTGATATCAGTTCAGTTCAGTTTGACTGAATACTTTGTTGGTCAGTCTGTGGGTTTGACTCTCATTGTGGAGAAATAAAAAGACTGAAGTGAGATTAATACACTGAGAATTTTCTCTTGATTGACAAAAGTATTTTTTCAAATGTGACTAAAGTATCGGGATAAAATCGTATCATGGGGCCGATGTGCTGATTCACACCTCTAAAGTGAACACACCATGCAAGGAGCAGTGGCCAGCACATTAACTGAGCAGTGGGGGGTTAGGTGCCTTGCATAAGGACACTTCAGTCCTTGACCTGTCAGTCCTGGGATTCGAACCGGCGACCCTCCAGTTACAAGCCTGATTCCTGACCTCTTGGCGGTCAGACTTAATATAACTTGGTTATACTGTGAGTGAATTTATTCTGTTCAAAAATATCTAATACAATTTATTTATTTCACCCTATTAAGGTGTATAATGGCATCATACCATTAATATGTGCAAAAAACTTGAGACAGGTTTTTCTTTAGCAACCCTTGGTCAGAAGTCCTCAGGAAGCCAGAAACAGGGCTGGCTGCTGGGCCTTGGCAGCATGGATGGGACATTTGGGATATTACATGCATTGTTCTATTAAGACAACCACGAGGGCCAAGTATGAAAAAATAAATTAAAAATACGGACCCGGGGGAGGGGGGTAATATTTCAAGAAAAAAGTGTCAAATTCAGAGAAAAAAGTAGCAGATTTATAAGGGGAAAAAGGGGCGAGGGGTGTTTTTCGTTTTACAAGGGAACTTCATCACCATAGAAGCTGCTGCATACTATGTCTGCAGGGAGGGACTTCATTAAATGATACTTTGCAATTACAGATTTATGAGGAAAAAAGTGGCAAATTTATGAAGTTAAAAGTGGCAAATTTATGAGGTTAAAAGTGGCAAATCTCAGAGAAAAAAAGTAGCAGATTTATGAGATGAAAAGTGGCCAATCTATGAGAAAAAAAAGTAGCAGATTTATGAGATGAAAAGTGGCAAATCTATGAGAAAAAAAGTGGCAAATTTATGAGGTTAAAAGTGGCAAATCTATGAGAAAAGATTTGTTCCTAGATTTGCCACTTTTAATCTAAAAAATGTGCAACTTTTTTCTCCAAGATGTGCTACTTTTAATCTCATAAATCTGTTGTTTTTTTCCCCTTTTTTCCTCATAAATCTGCAGCTTATTTCTCGAAATATTATCCCCCTCCCCTGGGTCCGTATTTTTTTTTTTTTTTCATACATGGCCCTAATACGGCATGGTAATTTTGACTTTAAACACTGCAAAAAAAGTTGTTGTTTTTTTTAGAAATCAACCATCGGGTCTTTTGATATCATAAGTAGCACTGCTGCTGTGGGCGTCTCCCTACTTGGAAACGTTAAAAGAAGCAGGAGCAGAGGTCAGAGCTCAGTCAGGACAGACTCACAGTCTGACTGCAGCAGGTGAATGTTCTGAACTGTGTTAGCCTTAGCTTTAGTATTACAGAGAGCAATGATGACCAATAATAAGTTCAAGGAATGCTTCAAAATTCATTTCTTTTCTATTTAGGTTGACTTGAATGCTGTTTTTAGATCATGTTTTACCTGTGCACAGTCCTAAACAAGCAAAGCTTTAAAGGTTTTACTGATCTTTAACAAAATGTAACACTGCCAGTTTATCTTATGATTGATTTATGAGCCGGAGGGATTATGGTGAACTTTACGCAGGTTTCACTGTTCACACTCAGCGCCTACTCTGACATCGGGGTTCTCAAATATCTATACTTCATTATTATTATGTGTTTGTATTTTTTTATTATTTGTTCCAATGTGTTGCTGATTGTGGTTATCTGTCTGAACAGGAGCTTACATGAACCCATGTACATTTTTCTGTGCAGCCTGTTTGTAAATGAGCTGTATGGTAGTACAGGGCTGTTTCCATTCCTTCTGGTTCAGGTCCTCTCTGACATTCACACTGTTTCTGCTCCTTTTTGTTTCCTGCAGATTTTCTCTATGTATACTTACGTTTGTGTAGAGTATTTAAACTTAGCTGTCATGTCTTATGACAGATATCTCGCTATCTGTTATCCTCTCCAATATAACACACGAATGACACCCAAAAAGGTTGCAGTGCTTATTGGTGTAACATGGTTATTCCCTTTTCTTGCAATTGTTGTGTTGATATCACTGAGTGCTCCATTACAGCTGTGTGGGAACATAATTGACAAAGTGTACTGTGGAAACTACGCCATAGTTAAACTGGCCTGTTCTGACACCAGGATCAATAACATTTATGGACTCTTCTACACTGTCATCTCAATCATGGTTCCTTTACTTTTAATTCTGTTCACTTACATCAGGATTCTCAAAATTAGTTTTTCTGGCTCCCAACAGACGAGACAGAAGGCCGTCAGCACCTGCACGCCTCACGTCGCTTCGCTGCTCAATTTTTCTTTTGGGGTTTGTTTTCAAGTTTTAACGAGCAGGTTTGACGTGAGCAGGATACCGAACGCGCTGAGCATTTTTTTATCCTTATACTTTCTCACATGCCCGCCACTGTTTAACCCTTTAATGTACGGTCTGAATATGTCCAAAATCCACATCACATGTAAACGTCTGCTGCGTGGTGAAGTGTAGCTCGAAAAATGCTGTTACACTAACTGTGTCTCTAGTTTAATGTGTGTGCGGAAAACAAGAAACTTAAACACTTAAGTTCTGAAGAATCAGTTAACACTCCTGTTTATGTTGCAGGTCAAATTGACCCATTTCAAAGTTAAAAATCTAAAAAATAAATAGTTAAAAGTATTATTTCAGGATGAAACGTCTTCTGCTTGGCTTAGTAAGCGTAATCAACGTATAAAATGAAAATGGTTAATTTCACATATTTGCATGTTTAAATTACATAGATACTGTTAGATTGTATAAATTATATGTTGATTGTAATTCAATGACTGTAAATATTGCTTTTTTATTGTTATTAGTTTTTCTTTTCTTTTAAAATGAATAACAGAATTATAATAATTTATTGTAAATATTGCTTTCCTTATCTTGTTATCTTTTTTTTCTGATGCTTGCTTTGGCAATATATACATTGTTACGTCATGCCAATAAAGCCAATTGAATTGAATTGAATACTGTTCAATGGTCAATCAGACCCTGAACAGAAGAGAAGTGACTAGTGTTAATTTATTAACTCACTCCATTAGAGAAAAAATGAAAAAATGTAAAATAAAAATTTCAATAAATCAGTGTCATGTAAAACAGTCGTATTTTATATGTAGGTCTTTGTCTTGTCAATGTACATAAAAAAAAGTTTTAATGTGCATTTTTAATCGAAAACAAGTGAATTATCCTCATTGAACCATGATCTGTGAGAGGTAAAGAACACCATCGCACTAAATATTGATTGAGATAGTTAGTAATGGAGTTATTAATGAAATATAGACAATGTTTATTGGGATTTATTTGGTTTCTGACACTTTTGAATAATTATACATGCCCTGTGTCAAATTGGCCCATGAACATTTTTGCTGTTCCTGAAAAACAAACATAACAGGAGGTTGATTTTGCTCCCCAAAGGAAGTAAGTCATAAATTATTTCTGTCTGTTTTATTTTGCTTTATGTTTATCTTTTTCTCTGGACCTGAGGGGTATCATGTAGTGTGTGATGTTTTTGTCGTCTATCCAAAATACTGCATGGATCATGTGTAAAACTAAACTGTAAAATAAGTGGTAGATCATCCAACAAATGTATTCAGCACAAACACAAACAATAAATGTATGCATTTGGCTTTCTAGTGTCAGTTATCATTTGAGGTAATATACAAAAAAATATAAAAATAAGTGCAAAGAGCTGATGCAGTCAGCCAGAGGTGATCTACTTTGTCTTTTATTTTATTTTGACACTATTGTGTTTTTGTTTTCTGTATGCAGCAAAGAAAACCTACTCTGACAAGGATTTATTTTTAGGAAACATGAGTTATTTTAAATTCATGAATAAATGAATAAAATGATGTTATAAAGTTAACTCTCGAAACTTGGGAGTCATTTTGTGTGAAGTCATGTGTTGATGTTTGGCGTGATTGGTTAAAAAAAATATTTATTGTTGATGTTTGATTGAAATCAGATTTTTAGTGTAAAAATGGGATTAAAAGTAATTTCATAGGTGGTTAAAAGGAATACATTTAATAAATTAATTAAATATATAATCCTGTTTAAAAGAGTATAAATAGTATAATTTAAACATTGTGGGAGCAATACAATATCTTTAATTAAAGTTAAGTTAGCACAGAAATTTCTAAAATTAATCATGATACAATCAGTTTGTGACAGCCAGCCTGTCCGCCTCCTCCAGTTTGTTGATGAAGTATGGTTTGTCTTTAATCTGCAGAATTAACGTTAATTGCTAACTTTTGACTATTGACTAGAGAGATTTTAGTTATTGACTGATTTAATTCTCATGATATAATGTTTCTCTTTTCTACCTTACCATCCTGTTTCAATAAAAGAGAAGGAACTGAATAAGAGTTGTTCAGCGTCCTCTGTGGTCCTCTATGCACTGCAAAAAAAGAAAAGTTGGGTGAACTCAAAATTTTGAGGCAACAAACTTCGATAAAATTTTAAGTTGGACAATTAAACTAAATATTTTAAGTTTTGTTTGCTCAACTCTGAATTCAGATTTTTTAATTTATAATTTTACATTGTAATAACTTTTAATCCTTACTTCTGCTAACTTCTGCAATGTGCTAAATTGGCACGATTGTAACGCCGCTATGAAATGTCAGCTAATGTTGCGACCACAATTTTGAGATACGCTAATGGCTACTCTTGTAGCTGTAACAAGCAGCGCCGCTAGCATCAGTTAGCCGCTAGCATCAGTTAGCCGCTAACTTTCGCTAATGACTTAATTTCACCACTTTCCCGCATTTCACAACAAAGAAATAAGAGTTAGCAGAACTATTGTCCCTTGTTGTGAACCCCAACTTAAAGATAAAAGTAACAACAACTCACCAACTTGTTTTTGAGCAGACAACTGGCTTCCTTTGTTGTGCTAACTTACATTATTGCCCTAAATGTAAATTATTTATATTTCCAAGTTTTACCAACTTAAATCACCTTTTTAGGCAAAAAATACAAAAAATACAAGTTGGCTTTTTTTGCAGTGTCCCAACTCAAGTTTCGGAAGGCACTGGTGTGAAAGGCTAGTAAATCGTAACGCCCAGCAAGTTTGCAGACCCCAAGCCTAAATCCCTTTAATATTGTACCGATTATAAGCAAAGATGCAGCGAGGTTCATTGTCTCATTACCACATTAACTTTCTAGTAAGAAAACACAAACAACTTTAAAACTTGATATACTCCTCCTTCTCAGGCAGCTTAGGACCAGATTTGAGAAGAATGGGGACATATTGGAAAAAAGCGCCAAATTTTTTTCCACATGCTCTCCATCACCATAGGTTTCAATTTTTGATGGGAGCCACTTCATCAAGATGGCGGGTTGGAGGTGGCAGCCATATACTATGGTGGCCCTGAAGTGCAAAACACGACGGCAAATCAGAAAACACAACAACAAATCAGAAATCACAACTGCAAATCAGAAAACACAACGACAAATCAGAAATCACAACGACAAATAAAAAAACACAACGGCAAATCAGAAAACACAACAACAAATCAGAAAACACAACAACAAATCAGAAATCACAACGGCAAATCAGAAAACACGACAAATCAGAAATCACAACGACAAATCAGAAAACACAACGACTCATGTCGCCCGAGGCGGTTTGGTTAATGTTGTTGTCGTTTTTGATTTGTCGTTGTGTTTTTTTATTTGTTGTTGTGTTTTCTGATTTGCCGTTGTGATTTGCACTTCAGGGCCACCGTAATATACAGTCTATTAGAACCAACATATCTTCCAAGCCACTTAGAAGGTCAGTCTTCAAATATATATATAGTCCTCAAATATACATTTTTCTGGGTCAAGGAATAATTTAAAGCTATTGAGAATTTAATTGAAGAATATAATATCAAAAGCCTGCAGTTAACCAGTCAAGTGTGGTTGTAAAGCTGCTGCTGAAGGAAGGCACACTGGAATTGCACAAATCTTGTAAATGTAATAAATAATAAAAGTGAAGCTAATAAAGCTCAATTAAATGTATGAATGTTATCCATTTTTCAGAATACATGCACTGTACATGATCTATATGAATATGTTTCCAACCGCTTAGGAACAACTGAGTTGGAAATTAAACTATCTATTTGATCAGATAATCATCTAGTGATATTCTCAATAGCTTTAAAGGATACCTTGTCAATTACATTGTCAATGTATATTTTGACTCCAAGATTGATCTTGTAAGTGGCTTGTGGTAGATTTTATATGGCTCCCATTAAAAAAATGGAAACTTATGGTGATGGAGAGCATGTAGAAGAAATGAAAAAGGGGTTTTGTCCAGTGTTTCCCCATTATTGTGCTAAGCTGCCTGACTATCCACTATTAATGTTTACCTATGTCATTTTTATTAACAGCGTTTAGTTTTTATGCACCAAATCTCTGGAACAAACTCCCAGAGAACTTGAGGTCTGCTGCAACTCTCAGCTCTTTTAAATCAAGTCTGAAGACTTTTCTGTTTCCATTTTAACCTGTAATTTTTATTAATTCGCTCTTAAATGTTTTATTCATTCACTTTTTTTTTAATTCACTTTTAAATGTCTTCTAATGTGTTTTATGTATTTTAATCTTGCCCCTGTAAAGCACTTTGAATGGCCCTGTGTCCTAATTGTGCTATATAAATAAACTTGCCTTGCCTTGCCTTGCCTTGCCTTGCCTTAAAATTCATTAAATATTATCATATATAAATGATATATATAAATATTATATATATATATATAAATATTAACACCAATTAACAAGTAACAATGGTTGCCTTGGATATCAACTTACTGGAAATGTTTAAAAGCAGCAGCAGCAGCAGACACAGAGTGAGAGTTGAGTTAGGAGGAATCACAGTGTTGTCCACAGAATCACACACTGTTTGGAGTTTCTCCTCTTGACTGTAAATGTGTTGACTGTATATAAGAATAGTAAGTTTTAGTTTGTCACAAGTGATTCCATAGTGGAGTGAATTTGAAACAAGTTGCTGACTCGTAATGAACAAAATGTGACAAAGAATTGTCACTAGCACTTATTGATGCACTAATTATTATTGCACTATACCTTGAATGTTTGTTTTTACTCTTCCTGTAAGTCGCTTTGGATAAAAGCGTCTGCTAAATGACTAAATGTAAATATAATAATTAATATGCTCATCTTGTTTCTGTGATACAGTATTTTGAACCAAAGGAAGAATCATGATTAACTCTACATATGTTTCATATTTCACACTCGGTGCCTACATTGACACTGAGCTGTTTAAATTGTTTTTTATGATTATTATGTTATTTTACGTGTTAATTATTTGTGCCAATGTGTTGCTGATTGTGGTTATCTGTCTGAACAGGAGCTTACATGAACCCATGTACATTTTTCTGTGCAGCCTGTTTGTAAATGAGCTGTATGGTAGTACAGGGTTGTATCCATTCCTTCTGGTTCAGATCCTCTCTGACATTCACACTGTTTCTGCTCCTTTTTGTTTCCTGCAGATTTTCTGTGTGTACACTTATGGCAGTGTGGAGTTTACTAACCTAGCCGTCATGTCTTATGACAGATATCTGGCTATCTGTTGTCCTCTGCAGTATCACACAATCATGACATATAACAAGGTTGTCATGCTCATTGCTGTTATATGGTTTCTTCCTATATTTGCTGTTTTTGTCACAACGTCCCTGACTGCCTCCTTACAGCTCTGTGGGGTCATCATTGATAAAGTGTACTGTGACAACTATTCTATCATAAAACTGGCATGTTCTGACACCAGAGTCAATAATCTCTATGAACTCATTGCTGCTTCTCTCACAGTCTGTGCTCCGGTATCTGTAATCATTTACACCTACATTCAGATCCTTAAAGTGTGTTTTTCTGGCTCCAAAGAGACGAGACAGAAAGCCGTCAGTACCTGCACACCTCACCTCGCTTCTCTGCTCAACTTTTCTTTCGGGGTTTGTTTTGAAATATTCCAGAGCAGGTTTGATATGAGCAGTGTGCCCAACATGTTGCGAATCTTTATATCGTTGTATTTTCTTACATGCCAACCAATCTTCAGCCCTGTAATGTACGGCCTCAACATGTCTAAGATACGCACCGTGTGTGAAAGCCTTCTTTTAAGTTCTCTCAGATTTGTTCAGCTTGAGTAACACGAAGGAAAACAATAAAAGTAAGCCTATGGCTCACTGTTTTCTTGTTTGTCATTGTTTATCATTTCTACAGTATGAGCAGTATTTACATATTGTACAACTGATGCAGTCAGTGAAAGATGTTCTACTTTTATCTATTTTTGTTTAATTTTCACATTTAAAAAAAATCTTCTACACAGCGAAAAGGCCATCCGAACCGTGAGCAGAGGTGTGATTCAGCGTATCGGCCCCACACTCGATTTTATCTCGATACTTGAGTCACAATATCATATTATAGCAATTTTAAGCATTTTGCGATATGGTGATTATTGTGATACAACATATTGCGATTTTAACTGCATTTTGTGTCCACAAAATTAAATTAAATAAATAATTGTTTTGTCCAATAAGAGGAAATTCTCAGTCTATTCATCTCACTTCAGTCTTTTTATTTCTCCACAATGAGAGTCAAACCCACAGACTGACCAACAAAGTATTCAGTCAAACTGAACTGAACTGATATCAAACATGTATGGACGACAACAACTGCAGCATTTTATCAAACTTTCAAAAACTTTAAGCTTCACTGCTCTCAATTTGTTTGAATGAAACATAAAAAAGCCAAACTTTGCGGCGTTATTTCAACATCCCAACATGATATCCTGATGCACATGGTGCCTGTAGATTCCTGAGATCTTCTAGTTTCATATGATATCAGTATATTCCTAAAAGTGAGCCCACTATGGCCATGAATCAATATAATATTGACACCAGTTTATAAAAGTTTATTTGAACAATTTGATCATCATTTGATAAAAAATGTCTTGTTAAAAATAAATACATTTTTATTATTATTAGGGCCTCGGGGCAATCGCACCGAGCACTACTGTTATACTGTGAATTTTTTCTTCTTCCTCTTCCGGACGCAATTTCGTCCCGCTACTAGTCCTACAACTTGAAGAGTTGCAGGACAAATTATATATCAAAAGGCGCGGTTTGATCGGGATCGGTGTGCTATTACTTTTCTCTACAGAATACAAATTTTTCTCGACGTAAGTCGCGAAAAACTGCCCAAAATTTTGCATTGAAATGAATGGGACGGCCGACAAAAAATAAGTGAAAAAGAACAATAATTGGAGATTTTTAAACGTCTACTTCTCCGGCATAATTTCGCCTAGAGACTCCATTTAAACTTTAAACAGTAGACACAAGTCTTGTGTATTGGTGTATTAATCCATGTTTCGATAGGTCATATAGTTTTTTATCAATCCCTGGGCTGCTGATACAGAAACCTCCCCGTGGTGCAGCCTGGGAAACGCTGACTGGTACAATCTGATATCACTATCTGATTACTATCACCAGTAGGCCAATATCTGTATACTTACCTGAGCAATCTATTGGATGACGACACCAAAGATGCCGCAGAGACACTTTCGCCCCTTGGGGCCCGCGCTGTCAATCGCCTCAATCAACATTGAAGGCTTCTCCAGATGCAAGGCAGACATACTAGCGACAGTGGTGAAACGCTTCGACATAGTGTGCATGCAGGAAACCCACATCGGCCCTGATCAACACCGACCCGCATTGCCTGGAATGAAGCTGGTGGCGGAGATCCGCCACAGACAGTACGGATCAGCCGTATTCAGCAGACCAAACCTCACGATCGAAGAGGTCCACACCCACACCACCAAAGGACAAATGGAAACCATCACAGTCGCCCTCCCAAATGTCTCTGTCACATCAGTGTATAAACCCCCTCAAAGTCCATTCTTCCATACCGAACTGCCAGAAAGATGCAAAAGGAATTTCCAGATCAGCATAGGGGACTTCAATGCCTACAGCACATCGTGGGGATACAAAGACAACAATCAAGATGGAGATGCAGTCGAAGCCTGGCTTGAGTCGAAACACCTGACCCTGATCCATGACGCCAAACTACCAAAATCCTTCCACAGCGCCAGATGGAAACAAGGATATAACCCAGACCTTGTCTGTGTGAGCAGCGAACTAGCATCCAGAGCTGTGAAAGAGGTCCTGGACCCCATCCCTCACTCACAACACCGACCCATCACCATAACCATCCGATCCGTTCTCCAAGCAACAACCGTCCCCTTCCGTAGAAGGTTCAACCTGAGGAAAGCTGACTGGCTGTCATACCAACAGGAGATCGAAGAGTCACTCCCCAGCATCCCTCCACATCCCAACAGCTATACCACGTTTACAGACCTGCTGAAAAGGGCAGCCAGACGACACATCCCAAGAGGATGCCAGACTGAGTACATCCCTGGGCTGTCAGAAACATCCAGTGACCTACTCGCAGCCTACCACACGGCATACCACGCGGACCCTTTCTCCTCCACCACCACAGAATTAGGAGAAATCCTATTAAACAACGTCGGGGAAGACCGCAGGCAAGCCTGGAAGGAGCTGATAGAAAACACCAACATGACCAACAACAGCAGGAAGGCGTGGGCCACGATTCGTCGCCTTGGTGCAGACCATACCACACCTCCCACACTTACAACAGTCACAGCAAACTCGGTTGCAGCACAGCTGGTGTTGAACGGGCGCAGCCAAATTCGCCGCAGACCCACAGGAGAATACCGCCGGACAGCGGTAACAGACCACCCACAACCAGCAAGTGCCCTTACCAAGCCCTTCGACCCAGAAGAACTTGAAGCAGCACTGTGCTCGCTGAAACCCGGGAAAGCAGCAGGAATCGATGATGTACTGGCAGAAATGATACAGCATCTGGGACCAAAAGCAAAGATCTGGCTCCTAGAAATGCTGAACTCATGCATGGCAAAGAAAACCATCCCACCTGCATGGTGAAAAGCCAAGACTGTTGCAATCCCCAAACCCGGAAAGGACCCATCATCACCAAAGAGCTACAGACCGATTTCCCTCCTCTGCATAACCTACAAGCTCTACGAGAGGCTGTCACTCTAACGCCTAACACCACTTATAGACTCCAAGCTCACCAAAGATCAAGCTGGTTTCCGCCCTGGCCGCTCCTGTGCTGGGCAGCTACTGAACCTCACCCAACACATTGAGGATGGTTTTGAGCGGAAACTCATCACCGGAGCAGCCTTCATAGACCTCACCGCTGCCTATGACACTGTCCAGCACCGTGCCATGATCAGGAAACTTTTGGACATGACTGGCGACCCCGACCTCTGCCAAGTCATAAAAACCTCCTAAACAACAAGCGCTTCTTCGTCCAACTAAACGATAAAAAGAGCAAATGGAAAGCCCAAAAGAACGGCCTACCACAAGGCAGCGTACTGGCCCCTCTCCTCTTCAACATCTACACCAATGACCAACCACTCCCCCCACAATGCTGCCGTTTCATCTATGCTGATGACCTCTGCATCACCACCCAACAAGAGAGTTTTCACAAAATTGAATCCGTCCTGGAAAATGCCCTCCAAGAGATGTCTACCTACTAAAATAACAACCACCTGAAACCCAACCCATCAAAACCCAGCTATGCAGTTTCCACCCGAAAAACCGAGACGCAGGAAAAGAACTGAGCATCTCATGGGATGGTCACAAACTCCTGAACCATCCTCACCCTGTGTACCTTGGAGTCACACTTGACAGGACACTCTCTTTCAAAACCCACCTTCAGAACACCAAAGCCAAGGTCAACACCCGCAATAACATCCTGCGCAAACTGGTCAACTCAAAATGGGGCGCTGATCCACCAACCATCCGTACAACAGCCCTAGCCCTGTGCTTCTCCACAGCTGAGTATGCCTGCTCAAGCTGGAGCCGCTCCCACCACACCAAACTGGTAGACACAGCCCTCAACGACACCTGCCGCATCATCACGGGCTGTATAAAGACAACGCCAGTCCCGTGCCTCTATGCACTTGCCGGCATTGCCCCCCCTCACATCAGACGTTCCATCGTCGCCCAAGATGAGCGGAGAGCACAGGAGTCCGACATGAGGCACCCCCTGTACGGACACACAGCACCCCCATCCAGACTGAAATCCAGGGCCAGTTTCCTACATACAGTCCCTCCTCTCCAGTCCACCAAGGAAACGGCACGGACCAACATCTGGAGGGTTGAATGGCACCAACTCCACACCCAAGCCCAAGAATGGATGGAGAGAGGAATAACTCCCACTGAATGCCTCGCCAGCGGACACAACCTCCCATGGCCGACCTGGAAGACCCTCAACAGACTGCGGGTGGAGCAGGGGAGGTGCAAAGCACTGCTGAAAACATGGTACTACCACACACGTGTGGCTGTGGAGCAGTACAAACAATGTCCCACCTGCTGGAATGCGGCGACGCCCCCCAGTGCAGCCCCCAGGACCTGGCTGAACCGACCCCATCAGCTGTGTCCTGCGCCAGATACTGGCAAAAAGACATCTGAGATTGTAAAGGACTCGAAGAAGAAGAATCCCTGTTCAATGACCATGATCATTTTTGGAGAAATTCTGAGATTATAATGGGTGTGTATTGCACGGAATGTTCGTGTCACAGTGTGTGACATCATCGCCAGAGTGTAGAGGGAGAGAAAAAATTGTCAAAAAATAAATTTGAAAACTGCGCTCCAGGCCACAAATTCCACTCTACAGAAATAATTTATACATGAAAATGTAGGAAAATTTGTCTTCTCACTCACAATCCTCTGGTAAAGCTGTCAGAGTTATAGTTTGGGCGTCGGACGCACAGATGCACCACCAACACCACCAACAGCCTCATTGGCTCCCATATTATGCAGGGAGATTTCTAAAAGAAGGAGATGTAACAGTTTTTTTAGATCGCTCTAACAAAGCTATTTTTTCATTTTTCTTAAAAAACAAACATATGTAGACGTTCAGGAAGAACTCGGGACGCTCAAAGTGAAGTCGGATCAATGATAGGTATTATGGTTTTGCCAAAAATGCTTTCTGTTCAAGGCCAGAAATTCCAGTCCACCTCTGGCTGCTGTCACTCTTTCATTAACAGGTGTCAGTTAATTCTGTTGATTACTTTGATCTGATTGCCTTTGATCTTTGATGTGATTACAGTTACAGATACACACACAAACACACACACATGCGCGTAAGCACGCACACTCCTCACACATGCATACACATGCTTCAAACACACACACACACACACACATATTTTGAGGTTAAAGGGCATAGTTTGAAATCTCTGAAGAATCTCATCATAGTGTACACACACCGGCAGTAGCCCCCGTGGCCCTTTCAGAATTTCCCCAGAGGAAATTTTCTAGTTTCAGATTACAATTGAAAGAAAAACGTCCATAATCAAAGACTTATTCCACTTCAGGTGGCCACTGGACATCCTCAGAGTGTCCCTCGCCCGATTTGAAGACATTCTGATGTATAATTTCAAAATTAAAGCCTTTTGAAATTTCACACATTCTGCATTTTTCATTAGAGGAAAAATAGCAGATTATCTGTCTTGCAATCAGCTGAGGGCCTTCCTGAGGTTGTCCACTGTCCTCCTGAGGGGGAATGAGTCTTTGATTATGGATGGTTTTCTCTTTATAGTTATCTGAAATTAAAAGACAAATTGCAGATCATGTGAAATTTCAAAAGGCTTTAATTTTGAAATTATACATCAGAATGTCTTGAAATCAACTGAGGGACACTTTGAGTGTCCCTCAGTTGATTTCACGGATTGACTCACAAAACAATATTATTGCGATTTTAAACATTATGCAAAAGGTTAGTATTGCAATACAATATATTGCGAATTAACTGTTTAACTGCATTTTGTGTCCACAAAATTTCATTCAATCAAGAATTGGTGAATGCTAAAACAAAATGTACATTACTTACAGGAGCATCTCAATACATTAGAATATGATAGAAAAGTCCATTTCCAGTAGTTCAAGTCAAATAGCCCCAACCAAGTCATTGTCATATAGATGGACATACTTTTCAGAGGCCAACATTGGTCTTTTGTAATATTCAAATTTTTTTGAGACACTGAATTTTTATTAAATGTAAGCCATAATCATTATAATTAAAATAAATTAAATAAATGAAGACATGAAATGTTTCATTCTGTGTGTAATGGATCTATATAATGTGTTATTTCCACTTTAAATAAACTTTTTTATGATATTGTAATTTTTTTAGATAAACCTGTACAACCCAACACTGAACAAGACATTTCTAATCAAATGATGATCAAATTGTTCAAATAAACTTTTATAAACTGAAAACACAAGGTGTGAGGGTCAAATTTATCATATGAAAGCACAGCAGACAAGTTCACGGCTGTTTTAGGAATATACTGGTATCATATGAAACTAGAAGATCTCAGGAATCTACAGGCATCATGTGCATCAGGATATCATGTCGGGATGTTGAAATAACGCCGCAAAGTTTGGCTTTTTTATGTTTCATTCAAACAAATTGAGAGCAGTGAAGCTTAAAGTTTTTGAAGCTTTGATAAAATGCTGCAGTTGTTGTCGTCCATACATGTTTGATATCAGTTCAGTTCAGTTTGACTGAATACTTTGTTGGTCAGTCTGTGGGTTTGACTCTCATTGTGGAGAAATAAAAAGACTGAAGTGAGATGAATAGACTGAGAATTTCCTCTTATTTGACAAAACAATTATTTATTTAATTTCATTTTGTGGACACAAAATGCAGTTAAACAGTTAAATCACGATATGTTGTCTCACAATAATCACCATATCGCAAAATGCTTAAAATTGCTATAATATCGTATTGTGACTCAAGTATGGGGATAATGGGGATAAAATCAAGTGTGGGGCCGATACGCAGATTCACACCTCTGCTCACGGTTTGGATGGGCTTTTCGCTGTGTAGAAGATTTTTTTTAAATGTGAAAATTTAACAAAAATTCACTGACTGCATCAGTTGTACAATGTGTAAATACTGCTCATACTGTAGAAATGATAAACAATGACAAACAACAAAACAGTGAGCCATAGGCTTACTTTTATTGTTTTCCTTCGTGTTTCTCAAGCTGAACAAATCTGAGAGAACTTAAAAGAAGGCTTTCACACACAGTGCGTATCTTAGACATATTGAGGCCGTACATTACAGGGCTGAAGATTGGTTGGCATGTAATTAAATACAACGATAAAAAGATTCGCAACATGTTGGGCACACTGCTCATATCAAACCTGCTCTGGAATATTTCAAAACAAACCCCGAAAGAAAAGTTGAGCAGAGAAGCGAGGTGAGGTGTGCAGGTGCTGACGGCTTTCTGTCTCGTCTCTTTGGAACCAGAAAAACACACTTTAAGGATCTGAATGTACGTGTAAATGATTACAGATACCGGAGCACAGACTGTGAGAGAAGCAGCAATGAGTTCATAGAGATTATTGACTCTGGTGTCAGAACATGCCAGTTTTATGATAGAATAGTTGGCACAGTACACTTTATCAATGATGACCCCACAGAGCTGTAAGGAGGCAGTCAGGGACGTTGTGACAAAAACAGCAAATATAGGAAGAAACCATATAACAGCAATGAGCATGACAACCTTATTATATGTCATTATTGTGTGATACTGCAGAGGACAACAGATAGCCAGATATCTGTCATAAGACATGACGGCTAGGTTAGTAAACTCCACACTGCCATAAGTGTACACACAGAAAATCTGCAGGAAACAAAAAGGAGCAGAAACAGTGTGAATGTCAGAGAGGATCTGAACCAGAAGGAATGGATACAGCCCTGTACTACCATACAGCTCATTGACAAACAGGCTGCACAGAAAAATGTACATGGGTTCATGTAAGCTCCTGTTCAGACAGATAACCACAATCAGCAACACATTGGCACAAATAATTAACACGTAAAATAACATAATAATCATAAAAAACAATTTAAACAGCTCAGTGTCAACGTAGGCACCGAGTGTGAAATATGAAACATATGTAGAGTTAATCATGATTCTTCCTTTGGTTCAAAATAATATATCTCAGAAACAAGATGAGCATAATAATTATATTGTCACATTTTGTTCATTACGAGTCAGCAACTTGTTTAAAATTCACTCCACTATGGAATCACTTGTGACAAACTAAAACTTACTATTCTTATATACAGTCAACACATTTACAGTCAAGAGGAGAAACTCCAAACAGTGTGTGACTCTGTGGACAACACTGTGATTCCTCCTAACTCAACTCTCACTCTGTGTCTGCTGCTGCTGCTTTTAAACATTTCCAGTAAGTTGATATCCAAGGCAATCATTGTTACTTGTTAATTGATGTTCCACAAAGAACAATATTTAATAAATGTTAATAAAATGACATAGGTACATTTCTATGTATAAATTATTTCTGTAGAGTGGAATTTGCGGCCTGGAGCGCAGTTTTCAAATTTATTTTTTGACAGTTTTATCTCTCCCTCTACACTCTGACGATGATGTCACACACTGTGACACGAACATTCCGTGCAATACACACCCATTATAATCTCAGAATTTCTCCAAAAATGATCATGGTCATTGAACAGGGATTCTTCTTCTTCGAGTCCTTTACAATCTTTTGATAAAAAATTATATGACCTATCGAAACGTGGATTAATACACCAATACACAAGACTTGTGTCTACTGTTTAAAGTTTAAATGGAGTCTCTAGGTGAAATTATGCCGGAGTAGTAGACGTTTAAAAATCTCCAATTATTGTTCTTTTTCGCTCATTTCAAACAAGTGGCAGCTGGCTTAACTGTATTTTCCGAACTGGGGGGTGGCACACACACATCTCAGCCAGATGGGCAGATATGTCTTCATATGTCATTCAGTTTCGGATCAAATCAAATATTTAATCAGTGCCATAGCCAATAACCAAGTATCGGGATAAAATCATATCCCTCTGGTGATTCACACCTCTAACAAATACCTCTCCATAGCTTCTTAAAGTGCAGGGTTATTTGGTTATTTAGCTGTTTTTTCTGTACAGATGGTCTCTTTTTTATTCTGCCAAAATAGTTTTTAGCAGGACTGTTTCCTGAACAGAGATGTTGCAGAAAATGTACATTGATGGAAAGTAAACTTATTTTTACATATGAGGATGTGTCAATGTGCTGTATTTTAGGATACTTGTTTGTGAAGGTGTTCAGTAAAGAGCTGGGTCTTCAGTCTCTTCTTAAAGATTGATAAGGACTCAGCAGATCAGATGGAGTCTTGAAGTTGGGGAGCTAAAGAGGAGAAGAGTCTAGTTTGAGATTATAAATCCAGTTTTACACTCAGCGTCCTGTATTGACACTCGTCTCAGAATTGTTGAGACATTTGTAGAAATGAAAGGTGAATAAAACTCTTTAGTTAAACTTTGAGGTGCACTTTGTTCAAGAGTTTGTTGTTGACATCATTAGTGGTCTGAGGGGTCATTATCAGCCCTCTGTGGACCAGTGAGACCAGTCCTGAGGTCTGATTGGTCTCACTGGTTAACAGCTCGGATGGTAATTTGCTTCAGAGGGAATTAGTGGAAACTGTGACTAATGTGAAGACACTTCGGGGACAAACATGTTGACAGGCTGAAGTGACCTTTGACCTGAGGGACAATCTAACGATGTGAGCAGCCTCTGTGGGGTTCAACTTAAACTTACTATAAACTTTATTTATCACTTTAGACACATGTTCACTGTTCAAATATATTTTATCATGAAAACAGAATCAAAGCCGTTTTACGTTTCACACTCTGTAAATACACCATAAACTGATTTTGCAGTGCTTTATTTTGATAGTTTTACAGGAAATAATACAAAGGATAAGTCATAAATCAGAGAGCAGACTTTCAAACTCTTCTTCGAAAGTCACATTTAAACACCAGCAGGAAGTAGGGCCACTGGACCCCCTTCAGGGACCCCAAGAGTCTCCTCGCATGTTGTTGACCACTGAAATCTTGAGATTCCACAACCTTTTTAATAATAAAAATAATACATTTTATTATTATTACAATTATTATATTATTATTGCATTTTCATATATATTTTTTTTATATCCCAGCTAATAATCTCACAATGTGTGGCATTCTGTGGTAAAGAGTTATTCAACCATTGGTTCAGAAAATTACATCACTGGTAAGTTACAACATAATCGACTTTTATTTCTTCAAGAATGGAAAATATATTATGTTATATGCAGTTAAACGGCAGTTATTAAATGATTGTCTGCATTAAAGCCCTTCAACATATTGGATTTGAAGTTTTTGAAGAAGCATGATTTTTTTGCAACTGTTGGGTTGAATGTAGTTATTGTCAGTTGTCATTTTCATACACATAGTTAACAGCAGACATTATAGTCTAGACAGATTTCAGAAAAAAGGCCTTCTATAAGAAGTGAGGAGCATTTATGGGTACAAGTCAGGAACCGGCCTACCTTACATGTTTCAAGGGTGCTGAGTCCAAAAAAAATGGTTCCCAAGCGAAATTTTGAGTTTTTGACCTTCTAATTTGTATATCAAATGGCCACCAAATTGCCCATCTTGCACGGTCATTGGACCATTTCCCCCTATTTTTTTTGTAAGTAGGCAATCAAAGATGAGGAAATTAAGTTTCTGGATCTATAGTCTAGAGTCAGAGCAAGAATATAGTGGAGGCTCAGTGGTTTTTTTGTGTATATATATATATATATATATATATATGCAAAATACCAACTGGAACATTTAAAAGTGATTGAATATTTATGTCGGCCTTAAAAAATGACACAAATAATGCTTAATTTCACCTTAAAAGTTGGTATTATATGGTGGTATATATGGTATATATGCAAAATACCAACTTTTAAGGTGAAATTAAGCATTATTTGTGTCATTTTTTAAGGCCGACATAAATATTCAATCAATCACTTTTAAATGTTCCAGTTGGTATTTTGCATATATATAAATATACATAAAAAAGACACTGAGCCTCCACTATATCCTTGCTCTGACCCTAGGCTATAGATCTAGAAACTTAATTTCCTCATCTTTGATTGCCTACTCACAAAAAAACTAAGGGGAAATGATCCAACAACTGAGCAAGATGGGCAATTTGGCGGCCATTTTGATATGCAAATGAGAAGGTCAAAGACTCAAAATTTTGCTTGGGAACCATTTTTTTTGGATTCAGCACCCTTGAAATAAGTAAAGTAGGCCGGTTCCTGACTTGTACCCATAAATGCTCCTCACTTTCACTTTTTGGACAATTCCGTCTAGACTATTATTAGTGTTCACTGTGAGGATGAGGACCTCGGGACAACATGGTTGGGCTTGATAACTACGGAGAAAATTATTTTGGCCAGAGGATCGGTTCAGAGAGGATTCTTTATTCCAGATTAGAGAGGTTACAAAAGTGAATGTGTGATTCAGAAAATACAAGAAACATAAAGCTTGAATGACATTCTTCCAAACATATGCATTTATTTAAACTTAAACACCCTGGTGATACATTCATAGAACTAAAGTTATTAATAAGTAACCTGTACGCACTTAACAACTGTAGAAACATATAGGAGCATCTCAATATATTAGAATATGATGGAAAAGTCCATTTCCAGTAGTTCAAGTCAAATAGCCCCAACCAAGTATTGAGTCATATAGATGGACATACTTTTCAGAGGCCAACATTTCCATATTAAAGATACTTTTTTAAAATAGGTCTTTTATAATATTCAAAAAATTTTGACACACTGAATTTTAGGTCTTCATTAAATGTGAGCCATACTCATTATAATTAGAAGAAATTAAATAAATGAATACATGAAATGTTTCATTCTGTGTGTAATGGATCTATAGAATGTGTTATTTCCACATTTTCAAATTGAATTACCAACATAAATAAACTTGACTTGAGATGCACCTGTAGGTAGATCTTCACCTGATACACTGACGCGAACAATCACAAAGTAAAAAGGAAAACGGCACTATGTGCGACTACACTGCGACCATCTGTCACTGTTCTGCAGATGCAGTTTCTTCCCAAAATATTGAAGAAAAATGGAATGAGCCGGTGTGATCAATCAGAGCTTTTAGTTACGTGTACACGGAGAGAGTCGCAGCAATCTCTCTCGACAAAGTAAACTTTCTTCCTTATATACAAAATTTTAGTCTTACATGATCAAAGAAAGGAGGAAGTTACAGGTGAAGTAGCGTCTTAATGAGATTAACATACAGGAACCAGACATTGCAAAGTAGTGAGACACATAAACTTCAAGGAAACAATAGAAACGTAGATTGGGAACCAGATCAGTTAATTGCCATGCACTACACATGTTAATCCCCTGCAGTTGGCCTGTCTGCCCATTTGTCTATGAGACATGGTTTAATTAAATATTGTGGAAATGTTTATTGTTTAAATATCAAGAATCTAATATTATTTTTCCACAGTTCTGCAGCAGGTAATGTGTTGCACGCTCCTGATGCATGCAACAATCATCAGGTAGCACATGAATAGGCTTTAATACATCCATCATATTGGAGACAGAGGCCTCCATTCATTTTTTACTCTCAGTCAGTTATCCTGATCAAATCTCGTGGATGACCAGCACTGAAGAGCACAGTGTAACAGCAGACTTTTACATGTGACGCGGATTTTGGACAGTTTCAGTCCGTACATTACAGGGTTAAAGAGCGGTTGGCATGTCAGGAAGTACAGTGATAAAACAATTTTTAACATACTGTGCACACCTTTGATATCAAACCTGCTCTGGAATATTTCAAAACAAACCCCGAAAGAGAAGTTGAGCAGAGAAGCGATGTGAGGCATGCAGGTGCTGAAAGCTTTCTGTCTCGTCTGTTTGGAGCCAGAAAAACACACTTTAAGGATCTTCATGTAACTGTAAATAATTATAAATAATGGAACAAAGACTGTGAGAAAAGTGATTATAAGTCCATAAATGTTATTCACACTGGTTTCAGTACATGCCAACTTTACAATGGAATAATTTAAACAGTACACTTTGTCAATGATGTTCCCACAGAGCTGTAAAGGAGCGATCAATGCTATCAGAGTAACAATGGTAAGAAAAGAGTATAACCATGGCAGAGCAATGAGTATGGCAATCTTGTTAAAAGTCATATGTGTTTTATACTGCAGAGGATGACAAATAGCGAGATATCTGTCATAAGACATGACGGCTAAGCTGGAGAACTCTACACACACGTAAGAGTACACACAGAAAATCTGCAGGAAACAGAAAGAAGCAGAAACAGTGTGAATGTCAGAGAGGATCTGAACCAGAAGGAATGGAAACAGCCCTGTACTACCATACAGCTCATTTACAAACAGGCTGCACAGAAAAATGTACATGGGTTCATGTAAGCTCCTGTTCAGACAGATAACCACAGTCAGCAAAGAATTGGTACAAATAATTAGAATATACAGAAACATAATAATCATGAAACACAAATATCTGTAAGCCCCAGTGTCAAAGTAAGCACCAAGTGTGAAATATGAAACCTTTGTAGAGTTGATCATGATTCTAGTTTCTGCTTCTCTTTCTGCTAAAGTCCTTGCTGATTACTTATCTAAGCCCAGTTATATTACTCATGAATCCAGTTGAAAAGGGGGAGATCCTTTTTTAGTGGCGGGCGTGGAAGGAAGTTGAGTTCAACAATTGACGTCTTGCAAATTAAGTTGCTGGTTGTCCTTGTTGTTGAATTGGAGCTTTCGCTGGCAGTTGCAATGAACTTTGTGTCCATCAATGCAACTTTGGTGCGCAGAGAAGGTCAGAGTTGCAGTTGCTCAGAATTCCTTATGGAAAGGAGATTCTGGATGTAGAAGGTCTCACCTCAGCAGGACTCTGCGGGGGGCTGGTGGATCCAGGCCTCTGGATCTGCTCCCCAAGCAGGAGTGGTGGAAAAAGAGAGAGAAGGGAGGGAGGACTGTCTCCTTTATAGCAGACCAGTGGGCCTCCTGTGGTGTCAAGAGTGCCTTGACCAATGACGTGACCTGGAAGGTGTCGTAAAATGCCTAAAGCATTCTGGTACATGAAGTTCTTGAGAGGAGACAAAATGGATGTGACCTGCCATTTTGTGAAAAATTTTCCATTTACAGTTTTTTTCAATCGCTAACAAGCGCTTACCCATACTTCAGATTTTCTAAACTCTTAACACAGACTCACACCTACAAAACACAATTGACCAAATGGATAATTTTCTTCTCAAAAACACATTTTGTTAAATATATACTAACTCTTCATTTCAAAATAGAACACATCTTTCTCTGCACACACTAAGTTTACCAAAACACTGGAAATCTGACTCAAAATGAAATTATTCTGTCAAAGAATAACACTTGTTTTCACTTCACAAGGTACATGCAGTAAATCAAAGTACACCAGGTTTCAAAATACTGGTTGTTGTTCACATTACAAATAGTGCATAGACTTTTATGTTTCAGTTTTACAGGTATTTGCATGCAAAACATGCAATCCACTGTTTTTAAACTAAATTTCTTGGTTGGGAACTGTATGTCCACATGTAATGTTCTCATTCAAAAGCATTCCAGTAAAAAGCAAATCAGTTTGTTTTTTCCTTTACTGTTTACAGTTTTTCTCAATTGCTAAAACAATAATTCCTGTTGTGTGAATCGATTGCTCGGTTGTCTAAACTCATTCCCTGAATCAAACATCCTTTTGACAAAACCATAAACTATCTTCATCTAGTAAAACACTATTTGCAGATCTCAGTCATTCCTTTTGCAAAACTCTAAACACAATTATCCTGCAATAAGAATTCTGAGAAAAGGACAGGAGGATTTGAAAAATGTGTTTTAGCAATTGAGAAAAACTGTATTACAGGAGGTACATTAGAAATACTGTTTACAATATGATAGAACAGAAAAAAGTTTTACAGTATTGCTTACAGTGAACAAAATATCCATGAAACACACAAAAAAAACAACAGCAAAAAGCCCAGATAAAAAGGGGGGGGACTAAAAAAAAGCACAAAATTACTGTATCTAATCTCTGCGATTTTCAGGATTAGGCCACATGTTTTCATCAACATCGCATCTGATATTGTTTTTGAACTGATATCATTGCAGAAGCAGAGGTTTTTATACTGTATCTAAGGTTTGGAATATTGTTTTTGCTATTGTGGGATGTTGTGTGTAAACATTCTTAAATAATACAAAAACAATCCACCATTTTGTTGCAAGGTATAGCTTGTCTGACAGTAAATGACAGGATTTGCAGCAAACACTTTACTGTATTGCAAATGAAAATGACTTACAGTAGAGTAAAGAGGGGGAAAAAATCAGCATTTAGCTGTCATTCATTACTGTATTGTCAAATACCCAAAAAGAAAAAGGAGCAGAAGAAATCACTGTAAAAGAGGAAGAAAAAAAAGCTAATCTACTCAGTCGTCAGCATTGGGCCACATATTTTCATCGACATCACACCTGATGCATCTTGGGAAGTATCTTTCTGCCTTATCCAGCCCTGGCAGTGGTCAGCTGTGATGTCCTGGCATGCAGCAGCCATTGCATCCAGGAGGGACATTTGGTCATGTGGATGGTGATGGAAAACTCCTCTATTTGGATCCTCCTGGGATGGGCATCACACCAAGCAGTGACTGCAGGTGCATGGTGGAATGCCACATTGTCCCAGGTGATCACATACACTACTGGTCAAAAGTTTTAGAACACGCCAATTTTTCCAGTTTTTTATTGAAATTCAAGCAGTTCAAGTCAAATGAACAGCTTGAAAGGGTACAAAGGTAAGTGGTGAACTGCCAGAGGTAAATAAAAAAAGGTAAGCTTAACCAAAACTGGAAAATAATGTACATTTCAGAATTATACAAGTAGGCCTTTTTCAGGGAACAAGAAATGGGTTAACAACTTAACTCTATGGAGTCTTGGGCTATTTTGAATTCTTTTCATGTCTTTGTAAGTCATTTTGTGTCTTTTTTTTGTCATTTTGTGTCTTTTTTTAGTCATTTTGTGTCTTTTGGTGTCTTTTTTTTGTCATTTTGTGTCTTTTTTTAGTCCTTTAGTCCAACATAAAATGTGATTTTGAATCTTTTTTTTACTTTCAAAACACTATCTTGCTCAATCAAGAATTTTAAATGTTGCAAATGTGCATTAATTTCAGAGTACACTGAGACATTAAACTGCATAGTTTTCAATTAAATTCTGGACAAAGTGTGTTCTAAAACTTTTGACCAGTAGTGTATGTTAGCAAGTTACCCCCCAAGTCACCCTGTCCCCTTTCCCCCTCAGGTACCAGTCTATCATACAGCTCTTCTACAAACTGGAGAAGGCGTTCGGTGTTGTAGGGGCCAGTTTGACTGTTGTGCAGGCCTCTCTATGTGACAACCCATGGTTGATGAGCTGGTCGATGACGGTAGCTCGTATTTCATCTGTCACCATATCTCTGGCCCTTCTTTGAGCCCCACCACACATTCTACAGTAAATATGAGGATGTGTCGATCTGCTGTATTTGAGGATTTAAAAAAACAACGGTTTGTAGGATTTGTTTCACCGTAAAATATGAAATTCTACAATTCTATAATGTCATTTAGCAGACGTTTTAATCCAGAGCAACGTACATTTGAGGGTCAAAAATAACACAAGCAAAGATGTAGTCAAGAAACAACACAAGAGGGAGTGCTGTGGGTTAAGTCTGCGTCCAAAAGGACGCAAGTGCTTTTAGGTAGTGAGAGCGCTCAGTGTGGACAGTTTGTTTTATCTCATTTATTTATTTATTTATTATGGTTCTCATTTGTGTATATTAGGCGTGAAGGTGTTCAGTAAAGATCTGGGTCTTCACTCTCTTCTTGTAACATTTGTAGAAATGAAAGGTGAATAAAACTCTTTAGTTAAACTTTGAGGTGCACTTTGTTCAAGAGTTTGTTGTTGACATCATTAGTGGTCTGAGGGGTCATTATCAGCCCTCTGTGGACCAGTGAGACCAGTCCTGAGGTCTGATTGGTCTCACTGGTTAACAGCTCGGATGGTAATTTGCTTCAGAGGGAATTAGTGGAAACTGTGACTAATGTGAAGACACTTCGGGGACAAACATGTTGATAGGCTGAAGTGACCTTTGTGACCCATTTCCCATTCCCATTTCTTGTTCCCTGAAAAAGGCCTACTTGTATAATTCTGAAATGTACATTATTTTTCAGTTTTGGTTAAGCTTACCTTTTTTTATTTACCTCTGGCAGTTCACCACTTACCTTTGGACCCTTTCAAGCTGTTCATTGGACTTGAACTGCTTGAATTTCAATAAAAAATGGAAAAATTGGTGTGTTCTAAAACTTTTGACCGGTAGTGTATTTTATCAAGAAAACAGAATCAAAGCCGTTTTACGTTTCACACTCTGTGAATACACCATAAACTGATTTTGCAGTGCTTTATTTTGATAGTTTTACAGGAAATAATACAAAGCATGAGTCATAAATCAGAGAGCAGACTGTCTTTCCTCTCAGACTCTCTTCAAGGACTCCTTGACTCCTTGAAAGTTTAAAGGACCTCAAGAATGTCCTCAGTTACACCAAGAGTTTCCTCAAACACCTCTGAAACTTTGTCGACTACTTAAACCTCTTTGAGAACCAGAAGCTGCTCTCAGACCACATCAGTGATCCACCTGTAGACCTCAGGACCAAAAAAACTTGTTAACTTAGAAGTGAAAACCGGATAAAGCATCTCATGAACAAACACAAGCTGGGATCTTATTTTTTCAGTAGAAACTGGGAACCTTGACTCACACAGTTTAACTGTCTGAAGCTCAGCAAGCCGTTTTAGGAATTTTTGTGCTCTTTCTACATTTAATTCACCGTGGTCTTGTATTTCTCTGCAATAACTAATGTACACTACTGGTCAAAAGTTTTAGAACACACCAACTTTTCCAGAATTTAATTGAGTATTATGCAGTTTAATGTCTCAGTGTACTCTGAAATTAATGCACATTTGCAACATTTAAAATTCTTTATTGAGCATGATAGTGTTTTGAAAGTAAAAAAAAGATTCAAAATCACATTTTATGTCGGACTAAAGGACTAAAAAAAGACACAAAATGACCAAAAAAAGACACAAAATGACAAAAAAAAAGACACAAAATGACTAAAATAAGACACAAAATTACCAAAAAAAGACACAAAATGACAAAAAAAAGACACAAAATGACTTACAAAGACATGAAAAGAACTAAAAAATGGACAAAATAGCCCAAGACTCCATAGAGTTAAGTTGTTAACCCATTTCTTGTTCCCTGAAAAAGGCCTACTTGTATAATTCTGAAATGTACATTATTTTCCAGTTTTGGTTAAGCTTACCTTTTTTTATTTACCTCTGGCAGTTCACCACTTACCTTTGGACCCTTTCAAGCTGTTCATTTGACTTGAACTGAAAAAAATGGAAAAATTGGGGTGTTCTAAAACTTTTGACCAGTAGTGTATATTTTAAATATATAAATCCTGCAGCTCACCTCACATTTAATAGCACAGTTATATTAACATAAATCATAAATAAAAAGTTGAATTTCTCTGATATATTATTTCTTTTAAATTGGAATAAAATAGAAGCTGAGGAGCACAGAATATGATGTTTTTAACAGGATCCGGTCAGTGCAAACAGTTTCTTTTTGGTGACGTTTTAAATGTAGAATAAAGTGATTTTGACAGAACTTTTATAACCATTACTTTTTGTAATGGAAACTTTCGTAACGTTTATGAGGTGGATGACAAGAAAAAACCTGATGGCTGCACAAAAATGTTTTTAAGCTGTTTACATATATATATATATAAGAATCCTTGGCTTTCTTTTTAACTTTTTTTTTTTTTTACCCTTTTATTTTATTTTATTCTATTTTATTTTATTGTTTTACTGTTTTTAGTATTTTATTGTTTTCATTGTTTTTATTTATACCTATTTGTGTATGATTTATTCTATTTTAATAACTGTACAGCACTTTGGTCAACTGAGGTTGTTTTTTAAATGTGCTCTATAAATAAACTTTGACTTGACTTGACTTGATATATATATATATATATATATATGTGTGTGTGTGTGTGTGTGTGTGTGTGTGTGTGTGTCTTTAGTCTGCAGGCTGTAACAAGCTTAAATATTTTATGTTTCACCGTATGAAATTAATAACAGGATTATGACTTGACGTGATCGACTGCATCACAATAAAAACAAGTCCATCATAAAATATAACTTAATATTAGTCCCTTTGAAATTTGAGTAAAGATTGTCACTGCTGAAAACAAATACTGGAAATTAAAAGAACATCAATTGAGAAGAAAACCTAAAAACAGAAGTGGAATGTAACTAAGTACATTTACTCAAGTACTGTACAATTCTGAGGTAGTTGTACTTTACTTGAGTATTTCCATTTTATGTAAATTTATACTTCTACTCCACTATATTTTCAGACAAATGTTGTACTTTTTACTCCACTACATTTAGCTGACAGCTTTAGTTACTTTTCAGGTTGAGATTTAACATAAAAAACAAGCATCAATTTAAAGTGATTAGACATTTTAAACTCAACAGTATATTAGATCATTAAAATGAGCCCTACCTTTACAAAATGAAAACGCTGCTTACATAAATGAATCAATACAAATAATCTTATAATATTTTTAGACTATTAAACAGTCTGAGTGGGCTCATTCTGCATAACGAGTACTTTTACTCTTGATACTTTAAGTACATTTTGATGCCGATACTTTTTTACTTTTACTTCAGTAAGTTTTGAATGCAGGACTTTTACTGTAGTGGAGTAATTTCACAGTGTAGTATTAGTACTTTTACTGAAGTAAAGGATCTGAATACTTCTTCAACATCTGCCTAGTAACGATAACAATAACAATAATCACAACTAGAATATGTAAATTTCAGTGGAGATTTATGTATATTTAAGAAATGGCGAGTTTTTGAATATGATAAAGCCCTCAAAAAGGCAATTCATTTTTCGGAAAAAAAAGTATAATAATAATAAAAACGGACCAATTTCAATAGGGTCCTCGCACCGTTAGTGCTCAGTCCCTAATAATAATAATAATAATAATAATAATAATAATGACATATACAAACACTTGACTGAGACATTGCATTATAATTAATAATTAATAATAATATTTATTTTTAAAAATGTAATTAAAAGAGTCTGACAGCATCAACACTTTTTGTTTTAATATTTTTCAAATAAACAGAAATGATTATGTGTGACGTGTCCATCAGGAGGGTGTGCCTCGATCTGCAACGTGCACCTGCACGTGTGTGTGTGTGTGTGTGTGTGTGTGTGTGTGTGTGTGTGTGTGTGTGTGTTTTCAAGTGTATAAGAGCAGTGAGTGACCAGGTCCTGCAGCAGGTCTGCAGCTCGTTTAGCTGCTCATCACTTTGATCATTTCTCTCTGCTTGTTTGTGTGTTTTGTTGATGCTATAATATGAATTTGAATATGAATTGAATATGAATATTGATGCACAGATCAGATGAGATCAATCTAACTCTGCTTTAACACCTTTAATCTTCTTGTAGCGTCAGTTTTGGTTTGCAGAGTTGAAGCACATTTTGATGTTTGCAGGTTTTCATCCCTGGAAGTTTTCATGATGAATCTGTTTCATGTTTGACACCTTATTTATCTATTTCTTATGTGGAGCTGCACTAATGTTTTAATGTCTTTTATCGTTTGATCTGATGACTCATTGATTATATATTTTCATGTTTGGTGTTTTGTTTCAATGAGCAGGAACACAAAGAAACCTGTGTTTTGTTCTGTTGAAGTTAAATGAAGTTGTGATTTGCTGCTTTCTTTTTTTCTAAAACTGTTTTTTTTTTTTACAATGAGTTGCTTTAACTTTTAACTGAGTTTCTGTTATGGTGAAACAGCAGCATCATGTTTGTTTGTCCACTGATTTTTTAATGAACATTTTCAGCAGAAAACATGAACAAGTTGCTTTGTGTGACAGTGAATGTTTTTGAACCCGTTTGTGTCTTTGAGTCACTGTAAAGGTTTCCATCAGACACTCTGTGACCTTCTGAACCAAGGTTATAATAGTTTTGGATTTTTCATTAGTTTTAGTTTTAATTTCGTTGTCAATTTTTGTTTTCAAATTCAGTTAGTTTTAATTAGTTTTTAGAGTGAGTTTGCTAGTTTTGATTAGTTTTATTTTTTGGAAAATGCTTAGTTTTAGTTTAGTTTTTATTAGTTTTAGTGTTAGTTTTAGTTTTTTGTAATGGGGTATTTTTTGGGTGCCAGATTCAATAAAGTCACAATAAATGTTTCCTTTATTTCCTTTGTCTGATCCATCTCAGCCCCAATAAGTTTATTAAGTCATAAAACCAGATAGATGAAATAGATTTCATATCAACCAAAAAGGTTTATGTGTGAAAAAAGTTGTCAAAGACGAAAACTAAGGACATTTTCACTGTAATTTTAGTTAGTTTTAGATAGTTTTGGAACCACAAAATACAGTTTCAGTTAGTTACCGTTTTTAAAAAAACTCCCGTTTTCATTTTTATTCCAGTTAACGAAAATGTTTTTTCAATTCTAGTTTTCGTTATTCTGTTAGTTTCCGTTACTTCTCGTTAACTATAATAACCTTGGTTCTGAACGAGCGAGTGGCGCATCGTTACGATGAACAACAACTCTGAGGTCGTGTTCGTGCTCGAGGGTCTAAATGACTCGCTGACAAACCGCCACATGTTCTTCGCCTTCGCCCTCATGTCGTACCTATTCACCATCTTTGTGAACCTGACGCTCATCGTCACCGTGTGTCTGGAGAAGACGCTCCACGAGCCGCTCTACATCTTCCTGTGCAACCTTTGTTTCAACGGGCTCTTCGGAGCGTCCAGCTTCTACCCCAAGCTGCTCCACGACCTCCTGGCCGACGCCCACGTCATCTCGTACGCCGGCTGCCTGTCTCAGATATGCGTGGTTTATTTTTACGTTTTCTGCGAGTTCACCAGTCTGACCGTCATGGCGTACGACCGCTACCTGGCCATCTGCAGGCCGCTGCAGTACCGCACGCTGATGCCGGTGCAGCGCGTGGCCCAGCTGCTGCTGCTCACCTGGTGCTTCTCGCTGCTGGAGACGGTGGTCGGCACGCTGCTGACCGCCAGCCTGCCCATCTGCGGGCGCCACATCAAGAAGATCTTCTGCACCAACTGGGCCGTGGTGAAGCTGTCGTGCTCCGACACGACCGTCAACAGCATCTACGGCCTCGTGATCACGTTCTCGCACATGTTGCAGCTCGCACTGATCCTGGTGTCGTACACGCACCTGGTCCGAGCCTCGCGGACGCTGAACTTTGACCGCAGGAAGTTCATGCAGACGTGCGTGCCGCACCTCGCCACGCTGCTCACCTTCACCTTCTCGCTGTTGTTCGACACCATGGTCACTCGTTACGGCGGCGGCGGCGGCGAAACGCTGCAGGTGCTGCAGAACCTGATGGCGGCAGAGTCCCTGGTGGTCCCGCCCCTCATTAACCCCATCATCTACGGCATCAACCTGCACCAGATCAGGTCCAGGATCCTCCACAACTTCAGCCACAAAGCAGAGATCCACAAAGCACACACATGAGAAATTGATTCATTGTTCAGGTTAATAAATGTCAACAATAAGCACTTAATTAATTAATTTCTCTGATATATTATTTCTTTTAAATTGGAATAAAATAGAAGCTGCGGAGCACAGAATATGATGTTTTTAACAGGATCCGGTCAGTGCAAACTGTTTATTTTTGGTGACGTTTTAAATGTAGAATAAAGTGATTTTGACAGAAATATCACAACTTTTATAACCATTACTTTTTGTAATGGAAACTTTCGTAACGTTTATGAGGTGGATGACAAGAAAAAACCTGATGGCTGCACAAAAATGTTTTTCAGCTGTTTACATATATATATATATATATATGTGTGTGTGTGTGTGTGTGTGTGTCTTTACGGCGGCGGTGGCGGCGGCGGCGACACGCTGCAGGTGCTGCAGAACCTGATGGCTGCAGAGTCCCTGGTGGTCCCGCCCCTCATTAACCCCATCATCTACGGCATCAACCTGCATCAGATCAGGTCCAGGATCCTCCACAACTTCAACCACAAAGCAGAGATCCACAAAGCACACACATGAGACACAGATTCATGTTCAGGTTCATAAATGTCAACAATAAGCACTTAATTAATTAATTTCTCTGATATATTATTTCTTTTAAATTGGAATAAAATAGAAGCTGAGGAGCACAGAATATGATGTTTTTAACAGGATCCGGTCAGTGCAAACAGTTTCTTTTTGGTGACGTTTTAAATGTAGAATAAAGTGATTTTGACAGAAATATCACAACTTTTATAACCATTACTTTTTGTAATGGAAACTTTCGTAACGTTTATGAGGTGGATGACAAGAAAAAACCTGATGGCTGCACAAAAATGTTTTTCAGCTGTTTACATATAAATATATATATATGTGTGTGTGTGTGTCTTTACTCACTTGTTACGGCGGCGGCGGCGGTGGCGACACGCTGCAGGCGCTACAGAACCTGATGGCTGCAGAGTCCCTGGTGGTCCCGCCCCTCATCAACCCCATCATCTACGGCATCAACCTGCATCAGATCAGGTCCAGGATCCTCCACAACTTCAGCCACAAAGCACACACATGAGACACAGATTCATGTTCAGGTTCATAAATGTCAACAATAAGCACTTAATTAATGATAGAATTCATTCATCATAAAATGACAAGATCTCAGGTTTCTTTTTTTTTGTAATTATCTTTTTATTAGGAAATTTCACAACAATTGACAAGTACAAATGGATTTACAGCTGTTAGTATCAAAATTGTACAGAGCCAAAGGTTTTGTATCAATAGCTTCTTGTTCCAAATGTTCATTGTCCATTCCCTTTTTAGATCTCAGGTTTCTTAATCGAATTTAGACAGAAACTGACTGGAGATCTAAATAAAATGCTGCTATCTGTTTGTGCTTCAAAGTGTTTTAATGGATTTATTCTAAAAATGTTTATGCTTGGTGACATCACAGAGCGACAGCTAACTACTAAAAAATATTCAGTTTATCATAAAGAGCAAAGAACCAAAAGATGAAAAACTGCATACAATAATAATAATAATAATAATGATAATAATAATAATAATAATAATAGTAATAATAATAATTTAAAAAAAATACATAATGAAGGTCAAATAAATTAAGTAAAATTAGTAAGAAAAACACGTCAAGTATAAAAAAAAAACTATTTTAATTTCTTACTTACAGTTTGGATAAATAAATTTTGTCCTTGAGTTGTAAATATAGATTTTAAGATTTAAATTGAAAAAAAGGGAATAAATAAGGACATGAATAGATAAATTAGAATTAGAATGAAAACTTAATACAGAAATATACATTCACGTCACATTTTATGAATTAATAATGCCTACATGAATTTTTTATATTGTTTTTGGTTAATTTAATGGCAATTTAGTTATTGATTTACATATTTATTTTTGATTTTGGCAGCTTTTAAAAATTAATAATAAATGTGATTAACTTTGAGTGGAAGTGTTTCAGTCATTAAGGTCATCAAAAACAAAATTTTAATTTACTCACTTTTATTTTTTATTTGTGAATCAAAATAAATAAAAACATCTAATATTTTTAAAAATATTTATTTTTATTAGAAGTCACAACTTAATAATTCAGTAAAGATATTTATCTATGAAGAAGTTGTGACACTTTGTGTTATGACTTTATTCTGGTAATATTTGTTCTGAGAAAAACAGTGTGAAGTTTAACAAAAAGTTTTCAAAATAAAACAAAGCAATAATATTACATAAATAGAAACATGGTCTAAAAAATAAAGATGACAAATTTTTACAAATAGTCATTATTTTTAATTTAAAACAAATACTTTGAGCACTGAGTCACAGTTATATCTTTATTATTTCTGTTTAAAAATAATGTCTCAAAGAAAATGAAGGAGCAGAACAGAATGAACGAATAAAATATATAAAAAATTACAGTTTTATTATGTTTTATTGGTGGATTGTCAGAGAAGAGGTCTCACTCTGTCCAAGAAACAAACAGATTGAACAGATTTAATACAACATCAACCGTCACATAAATAGATTTTATATATCAGGGATGCACCGATACACAATGTTTGTTTTTGTTGTTATTTATTCCGTCTTTTGTGCTGGAGAAACATCAAAAAACAAACAACTGAACTGTTTCAGAGTCATTCAGCATTTCATTAATTCTTCTCTCAAAACAACCTGAAATATAAACTTCTGTCCTTCTGTTAAAAAGATAAATATCTTCCCGCTCTTGTTTGTACAATATGAACGAGACATTTTATTTGTAAACAAACAACCCATTGACCTCTATACATCATCTGTTACAGCCCAGGATACAGAATAGTTGGGATGTTGTTGTAAATAAAACAAGTGTGATACTTTTTTCTGTTTTACAAATGCAATATATTTAATGTATTAGTGTTATAATCGTGTAAATATAAACTCTGAATTTCATGCAGTCTGTTTTGATTACATGGCGTCCCAACTACACTACCGGTCAGAAGTTTTAGAACACCCCAATTTTTCCATTTTTTTTATTGAAATTCAAGCAGTTCAAGTCAAATGAACAGCTTGAAAGGGTACAAAGGTAAGTGGTGAACTGCCAGAGGTAAATAAAAAAAAGTAAGCTTTACCAAAACTGAAAAATAATGTACATTTCAGAATTATACAAGTAGGCCTTTTTCAGGGAACAAGAAATGGGTTAACAACTTAACTCTATGGAGTCTTGGGCTATTTTGTCCATTTTTGAATTCTTTTCATGTCTTTGTAAGTCATTTTGTGTCTTTTTTTGGTCATTTTGTGTCTTTCTTTAGTCATTTTGCATCTTTTGGTGTCTTTTTTGTCATTTTGTGTCTTTTTTTTGTCATTTTGTGTCTTTTTTTAGTCCTTTAATCCAACATAAAATGTGATTTTGAATCTTTTTTTTTACTTTCAAAACACTATCATGCTCAATAAAGAATTTTAAATGTTGCAAATGTGCATTAATTTCAGAGTACACTGAGACATTAAACTGCATCATTTTCAATTAAATTCTGGAAAAGTTAGTGTGTTCTAAAACTTTTGACCAGTAGTGTAACTTTTTTGGAACCAGGGTTGTGCAAAATAACCAACATTTAACCAGAGCAAAACTAATGTAACAGAACAGATAAACATCCAGCCACTGCCGTCAGTGATCGGCAGCTTATTCAGAGGTAAAATGAGGTCAAAAACGTTGAGACAACGACGATAAATCTGTGTGAAGGAAAAAGGTCAAAAAATACAAAGACAGAAGAGAAACAGCCGACCCCCTTCAGTCCACATTTGGAAGTTCATTAACGACAAAACTGACAAGAAAACAAAAGTCTAAATCTGAATAATACGAAAGCTGCAACTTTATAGCTGCAACTATAAGGACAGGTTTATTAATTTGCATCTTCCCAGTCGTGTTTTTTATGAATCCTAACATTCACATTTTGGTTTATATATGTTTCAGCATCTAACTGTTATTTCCCCCAAAAAGCCCTTCTGAAACTTTCCCCCACATGATGTTTTTTGTTGCTATAATAAGAAACCAAATGAATCACTTTTTTTCTCTTTGTAATATTCATCACTTTTTCTGGTTATATGACAAAATAATGTCATTAAGCAAAATCTCATTAAAGCAAAAAAATGTTTGGACAGCAAACAAATTTGTTATAACATAACTTAGAATTTTACAACGCTGATTTTTGTAAAATGAGAACATTTGAGATAAAGTGACGTGTTGAAACAACTTTTAGTTAAAACAAAATCATTCAGCTTGTTGCAATTTTTTTCCAGTTTTAAAAAAAACAATACAACATGTTGTTGTCATGGTGACAGCATCGAGCTTCCGTACAGAAACTTAAGTTTTGCCATTAATAAACTTCCATAAAAAACTAATTTATTTCAAGTCTTTACAGTTCAGGTCTTTGACAGCGAATATTTGGTTTATATTTAATTTTCTTTCTATGAAAATACATGTATCAATACTTTAATCTTCCCTTTGTCCTGATAACCAATCAGAATGAGGAGTTTACCCCTCATGCTCTTTGATGTATGAAGGACACTAAATATTTATATATCTATTGATTATTAATGAATCAGTCCATGTTTAAGTCCAAACTGAACTTCATCAACACCACAGAGAGAAACAGCAGCAGCAGCCGCCACACTGATTCGACCACAAACACGACAGGATGTGACATCATCAACAGGTCAGGTACATAGGAGGTGGAGTTAGACGCAGCGGCGAATCAGGTTGTTCTTCTCCGGCTCCAGGAACTCTTCCAGCAGGGCGGCGGTGATCTTCCTGAGCTCCTCCTCCAGACTGGACGGCTCGCTGCAACACACAGACAGGCTGATGAGGTCACAGACATCACCATGATGTCATCCAGTCAATAAGATCAATAACGTGACATTTTGCAGATTTTATAAGTTGAAGTTTTATTCTGTAAAATAAAAGTTTTGAAATCGGTGTTGAACCTGCATTCTCTCTGACGTCCAGCAGGGGGCGACTCCACTAGTTGCAGAAAGAAGTCTGATTGTATAGAAGTCTATGAGAAAATGATTTATGATCTCAGTAAACATTCTCATAAAGAGTTTATGGCAGGGGTGGGCAATTCATTTCCCCAAGGGGCCACATGACCAATACCACGAAGGTTGCGGGGGCCGGACCAAAACTCTGAACTAAATTCTGCTCAATATTAATGTAATCGCTTTATAAAATACAGTAAATTATCTGGTTTTGAGCTGCTACTGATAATAATAAATGTTATGATAAGACTGTTAATGTGGTAATAAATCAAATATAGCAGTAAAAAGTAGTAAATACTCTAATCACAATATCACTTTTCCATTTATTTTAAACACAACTGTAAATGACCTTTAGTGTTTTACAATGTTGTGATGCTTTTATTTTGAAAAGGTGCCGTCCAGTGTGAAACAGGTGCTTTAATTTTGAAAGGTAGTGACAGGAAATAACCGGTAGAACAGTTAAATGAAAAAACGAACGGTAAATAATAACGAGTGCGTAGTAATTCATATAAAGTTGATATAAAGTATCAAAAGGCTTCTATAGTGGCTGACTGACAGGACACAAGGTTTGTTAAAGTTTATTTTATTCTGTCATATATATTAGTGGATATATTTGTTGTCTTAACTATAGTAAAAGTGCTAGTTAGCTCTAGTGCTAATGATAATGTTTGCTATTTTTCAAAATAAAAGCACCGCGGTTGTATTGATTTCTAATTTCTGGGTAACCTCACGTGGGCCGCCCAATGCCCAGGTCTGGTTTATGGTCTCAATCGATTGTTTCAAGTCTTCTTCTACATCGCATTATGTTCACTTACTAAATGATTGTCCCTATTTCGAGCAAAATATATGATAAAGCGGAGGATTTAGGGTGGGGCAACCACATGATGGACAGGTAGCCTGAAAAAGTCTCATGTCTCATGTCTCACCGAGGTGGTAATGAGCAGAGGCCCCACGATACAATTTTATCCCGATACTTGAGTCACGATACGATATTATTGCAATTTTATGGGTTTTTTTGTGATATGGTGAGTATTGCGATACGATATATTGCAAATTAACTGTTTAACTGAATTTTGGGTTAGGGTTGGATGGATGGAAAATGAGCCCTATCTTTACAAAATTAAAGCACTTACATAATTGCATCAATAATAATAATAATCTCTTAATGTATTTAGAATAAATTCTAAATATATTATTATATATTTTATTAATTTATAAAACAATCTGAGTAGGTCCATTCTACATAATGAGTCCTTTTACTTTTGATACTTTAAATACATTTTGATGCTGATACTTTTGAACTTTTACTTCAGTAAGGGATCTGAATACTATTTCCACCACTGGTGCTCATAGTCCGGCGGTTTAGGACCAGATTTGAGAAGAATGGGGACACGCCGGACAAAAGCACCACATTTTTTCCACATGCTCTCTATCAGTGTTGGGGGAAGTATTCAGATCTCTTACTTAAGTAAAAGTACTAATACCACACTGTGAAATTACTCCACTACAAGTAAAAGTCCTGCATTCAAAACTTACTGAAGTAAAAGTATAAAAGTATCAGCATCAAAATGTACTTAAAGTATCAAAAGTAAAAGTACTCGTTATGCAGAATGGACCCACTCAGGTTGTTTTATATAATCTAAATATATTATTACATTATTTGTAATGTGCCTTTTATGTAACCAGTGTTTTAATTTAGTAAAGACAGGACTCATTGTATCTACTTAAAATACTGTTATGAGGTTTAATTAAAAATATGTGTAATCACTTTAAATTGATCTTATATTTTATGTTATATCTCAACCTGTAAAGTAACTAAAGCTGTCAGATAAATGTAGTGGAGTAAAAAGTACAATATTTACCTCAAAATGTAGTGGAGTATAAGTATAAAGTGACATAAAATGGAAATACTCAAGTAAAGTACAAATACCTCAAAATTGTACTTAAGTACAGTACTTGAGTAAATGTACTTAGTTACATTCCACCACTGCTCTCTATGACCTGAGGTTTCAATTTTTGGTAGGAGCCACTTCATCAAGATTCCGGAACGGATATGGCACCCATATAAAGTCTATGAGAACCAGTATATCTTCCAAGCCACTTAAAAGGTCAATCTTGGTGTCAAAAAATAAATTTTCTGGGTCAAAGAATCATTTAAAGCCCTTGAGAATATCAGTAGGTTATTACTTTTGCCATCTGTATGGCCGTATCTGTGAACAGCATATCAGTGTAATACAGTCATCTGACCTGTTTCCCGGCGAGGCGCAGTACTCTGTGTAGTATTTGATTTTGGGTTCGGTGCCGCTGGTTCTCAGTGTTGCCACGACGCCATTCTGGAGCGTGAAGGTGATCATTTGACTGCTCCTCGTCACAGGAAGTACCTCCAGAGGAAACATGCAGTTAAATACATATCGTTAGCCTCATAGCATAGTTGCCTAAGTCATATTTGAACGTTTTCGGGAAACAAGAAAAAACACAATTTTTAGTAAGCCCATTGGTATTCTTAATTGATATTGTAACAGTAAGTTCAAATAGAAGTGTGAACAAGTTTGCATAAAAAATCAAACACATCGATTTCATAACAGACAAAAGTGACTTAGGCAGAATATGCCCTGACTAAGGCAATTTTTCTCTTACATATAAATAATGTTTGGTTTGTATGTAGCAGCAAAAATGCCTAAGTCACAGAGATGACTAAGGCAGAAAGTGATTTTGGACTCTAACAAGTGTTCTGATAGGTTGAGAACATATATAATAAGGCAGAAAGATGCAGCAGTGGTAGGAGAGTAAAGTTAGGCAGATATCACAATTTGGCCAAAAAATGACTTAGGCAATTATGCTATGAGGCTAACGATTTACTACATTCTACTAGTTCTTTAACCCATTGACGCCTGAAACACCTGTAAAACCTCTGGGCGATTTTAAAATCAGCCCCTAAAACCTGAAGTTTTTCTGGAAATTCAACAGAAGTGTCAACGCTTCTACTAAAAAATAGATTTTTCAGCCTCTGTAGCAGATAGAAATGAAATTCAAAAAGTATTTGAGAGCTTATACAAATACTACAAAACGACGTATACGCTTTCCAGGCTTCAATGGGTTAAAGTCCTTAAGTTCCTTACTGATCTGAGGTCGGGCTGGCTGCTGTCGTATCCCGTGGTAACGTCTCTGATGTGGACGATCTGGACGCCGCCGCACGTCTTCGGGTACGAGGCTTCGCCGTCAAAGTTTCTGATCCGGCTGAAGATCTTCTGAATGGTTAGCGGGTCATTACAGATGACGTACGAGGTTTTAGACAGGTGATGGCCGTACCTGCAGACAGGAAGTCACGACCGTATAAGGAAGAGGAGACAAAAACTCTGCAAGCACGTAAATTAATTTCATTGTCAAGAAAAAAGAAAGAGTACAAATAAACTTCACAAAGACTTCTAAAACTACAGAGAACTGAAGCTGCTGTGATTAACATAAATAAGTAAGTAAATAAATAAATGACTCTATCAATTAAATAATTAAATGAATTAATTGGTTGTATTTTTAACTTTGTGTCTTCATCTACCTTTTTATTAATTCTCCCTTTATTTATATTTTGATTTAACATTTGATTTAACATTTTTCCTTTTTTAAGTTCATTAGTTTGAGTTTATTTTCATTTTTTAAATTATTTTTTATTCATTTTTTTATTTATTTTCTTTGCATTCTCTTGTCTATTTTTCTCCCCCCTAAAGATTATTTCTGTATTATTTCTCTACACATTTCTTTATGCATTGATTGATTGATATGATTTTGGCAGATTCCAGTGTTTGGGTAATTTTTTTCACAATAGTAATAAAGTAAATAATAATAATAAAATAACATAACCTGATTAATATTTTAATATTCCATTAAATGTTGTAAAAAAAAAAAAGTATTAAAATAAATTTGGACATTGATTGATATTATTCTCCTTGAATTTTTTTCTTTATTTACCTTTGGATTCATTCATTTTTTTATACTTTCCTCATTATTTTCCCTTTCATTTATTAACATATTTATTTTAAATGTATTTGTTTATTTTACATGTATTTAATCATTTTAAAATGTATTTCAGTTTAATTCCTCCATTTATTTACATGGTGATTTAAGTTTCTTTTTCTTTTTTCCTTCTTAAAATCAATTTAATTTTTTTAAATTCATTGTTAAATGTATTTATTTATTCTCCTGTCTATTTGTTTCCGCAAACATATTTATTTCTATATTATTTTCTTCATATATTTTTTTCTTCATTATGCAAACAAGATTGTTCTGGTGTTTGCTGCCCTCTGCTGGTGGAAAGTTTTAAATCATTTAAAAATAATGGCATACATGCTGAACTTTTTATTTTTGTACTTTGTATTAAAACAACAAATCAATTTCAAAACGCTACAGAAGAACTTTGCTTTTGTTGGTTTTAACATTAATTATAGACACATAAAGGAAGAATTTTTCAACACTTAGTTTCATTATTTTATGTTTGTAATATAATTAAATAATGTGATTATTATTTTAATCTCATCACTTTGAGAAACTCTTAATGCTTATACATCTCTATAAACTCTTTTGTTAGTTTTTAATTAGATTAAATCACTGATATGGAAAATAAAGAAATGTTAAAATGTTTTCTTGATATTGAATTATTGCCCAAATTTATTAAAACAAAAACCACTGATTTAAACAAACTTTAAAAGAAGTAAATAAAAACCTATAATAGCTTATATTTAGTTGTTTTCACTCGCATCAGTTTAATAAACATTGTTTGTATTTTAATAATAACACCATAACTAACCATATCAATCAGTATTTAGTGCAATGGTTGTTTACCTCTCAAAGATCAATAAGGATGATTCACTCTATTTTCATAAGAAAAAGCATGTTAAAACTTTTTTTTATTTAGATTGGAAAGACCTACATATAAAATATAATAGTTTTACATAACATTGATTTTTTTAAAAGTTGTATTTTACTTTTTTTTTTATATAAAATACTTTTAATTATATATATATATATATATATATATATATATATATATATATATATATATATATATATATATATATATATATATATATATTTTAGATTTTTAAACTTTGAAATGGGTCAATTTGACCTGCAACATAAGAGGAGGATTTAATATAAATTGAAACTTGTAATAAATATTACAAGTTCCTTTATAGTTGATTTGATTTTTTTTACCCTTTACACTTTAACCAAAACATATTATTATGATCTAAATATTATAACACATTGTTCTACAGTCATGAAAAAACATATTAGACCACCCTTGTTTTCTTGTCCAATGCTTGGTACAACTATAATAATAACAACAAAATAGCTCACAAGAGTTAAATTTAAGAGCTGATATCTGGTCATTTTCCATGTTTTTTTTGTTGTTGATGATATTGGTTATTATCAAGAAAACCATTGAAAATGTCTAGATATCAGCTCTTAAATTAAACTCTTATGGGCTATTTTTGTTGTTATCGTTATATTTGTGCAAACAAATGCACCTTTAGTTGTACCAGGCACTAAAATGAACAAGAAATTGAAAAAAAAAAGGGTTTTTGACTGTACATACAGTCTGATCCAGTTTTTGAGATTGGATAACTTTGTGTGTAACTAAAAATTTGGTTCACTGAGGCTCCGTTTACACGAGGACGGTCTGAACAGAAGATGCAAAAGTGGCGTCTCGTCTTCACTTTTTATTCCTCGTTTAGACGAGCGTTTTCAGGAGGAAATCTGCTGCATACGGTGACGCAAAAGTGTGTGAAATTGGATTGTATGCAGCCAGGCGGCATCACTTAAAGCCATAAGAGCATCTTTGGGCATGCAGAAGTTTTCACGCCACACATTTTCATCAGCTACTCCTTCCACAAAGTTCTCCACCATCACTAGATCTCCCAGGTCTCGTTCACAGCCGTCTGGCTGGTTTTGGCCATTTTGCATCTTTTTGTGGTCAATTTGTGTCTTTCTTTGGTTATTTTGCATCTTTTTCGGTCATTTAGTGTCTTTTTTGCTCATTTTGTATCTCTTTTTTTGCTAGTTTTCCGTCTTTTTGTAGTCAATTTTTTTCTTTGGCCATTTTGTGTATTTTTTTTGTCATTTTTTGTCTTTTTCCATTATTTTATGTCTTTTTTGGGCTATTTTGCACCTTTTTTTGTCCATTTGTGTCTTTTTTGTCATTTTGTGTCTTTTTTTGTCCATTACTCCTCCTTCCACAAAGTTCTCCACCATCACTAGATCTCCCAGGTCTCGTTCACAGCCGTCTGGCTCCTCCCACCAATCGCTGCATCCAGAATGTGATGGAGGTAATTCCAGATCCTTCTCTGTTCACTAATACTATCTGTACATATCCTGGACATTTGGTGGAAAGACTCCTGTAAGTTTATTAGAGCTGCCAGAGCAGCTTGAAGGTCCCACCATGGAAATAATCCCACGTTTGTTTATTTCCTGTCCTGGAGCATGTATGTGACGTAAACACATACGTGACGTGAGCAGATCAGATCAGAGTTTTGTGTCTTGTCAGTGTCAAGGTTATAATAGTTTTGGATTTTTCATTAGTTTTAGTTTTAATTTAGTTTTGAATTTTTGTTTTCAAATTCAGTTAGTTTTAGTTAGTTTTTAGAGTGAGTTTTCTAGTTTTAGTTTAGTTTTTATTTTTTGAAAATGCTTAGTTTTAGTTTAGTTTTTATTAGTTTTAGTTTAGTTTTAGTTTTTTTGTAATGGGCTATGTGTTGGGTGCCAGATTCAAAGTGGTCATAATAAATTTTGCCTTTATTTCCTTTGGTTTATCATCTCAGCCCCAATAAGGTTATTAACTGTTTTGAATTTTGGTTCTAGTGTAAACATCCCAGTCTCAGTAAACATATTCACCATGTGTTGCATGTTCAAATAGAAACACTGAATTATGAATGAAAAAAGTTGACAAAAACGAAAACTAAGGACATTTTCACTATAATTTCAGTTAGTTTTAGTTAGTTTTGTAACCACGCAATACAGTTTCAGTTAGTTATCGTTTTTTTAAAAACTCGTTTTTATTTTTATTTCAGTTAACGAAAATGTTTTTTCAATTCTAGTTTTCGTTATTTCGTTAGTTTTCGTTAACTATAATAACCTTGGTCAGTGTAGACGACACGCTACGGAGGAGCGTATTTAACTTTTCCACTTTGGAAGGTGGTTTCAGATTTTTGCGTCTTTAAGCCCCAAAAACGCCGTCACCGTCTAAACGAAAGGCACTTCCGATAAAATATTTTGTCGTTTTTACCCGCGAGCGTCCTCGTGTAAACGGGGCCTGAGAGAACCTGATCACAGACAGTTTGAGTTGTGTCTCCTGCAGGGATATGAAGCTAACGTACGTCTGGTAGATGTTGTGCAGCTGCTGATTCAGACTCAGGTTGTTGTTGTGGAGATAAGCAGCCATTTCAGCCACCACCACCGCCGCGCTCACGCCATCTTTCTCAGGAACCAAACTGCCGCAGAGGAAACCTGAAGACACCAAAGAATCCATTATTATCAGCTCAAGTTATCTAAATTTGAAGATCATCTCATGAGTGGAAGGAGCAAATAAACTTGGTTACCAATGGACTCCTCAAAGGCAAATAAGACGCTGTTTCCGGTTTTGGAGAGTTCGTGTATTCTGTTCCCGATCCACTTAAACCCGGGAAGAGTTTCCTGTTGAGCACAGACACTCGTTAGTCATCATCATCATCATCATCATATTTGCTAATTCAGCCAGTTGTCCCCTCAAAAACGTCAATATGGGCCGTGTGTACAGGGTGCACACGGCCCAATAAAAAATAAAAAATATACTAAAAACCTGGATTAATCTGGTTAGTCACATTGGACTGCTACTATTTTGAATACTGCTGTACGTGTCATAATTTGTGGTACTGACACACGACCTCTTGTCGTCAGTGGTGGAAGAAGTATTCAGATCCCTTACTCAAGTAAAAGTACTAATACCACACTGTGAAATTACTCCACTACAGTAAAAGTCCTGCATTCAAAACTTACTGAAGTAAAAGTACAAAAGTATCAGCATCAAAATGTACTTAAAGTATCAAAAGTAAAAGTATTGGCAATGCAGAATGGACTCACTCAGATTGTCCAAATATATTATTGTATTATTATTTTTGATGCATTTATGTAAGCTTTAAATTTACTGTTGTCAAGGTAGGGCTAATTTTAACTACTTAATATACCTTTGTGTGGTTTAATTAGTACAAATTTTAAATCTATTATGTTTTATGTTAAATCTCGACCTGAAAAGTAACTAAAGTAACTAAAGCTGGCAGCTAAATGTAGTGGAGTAAAAAGTACAAGAGTTGCCTAAAAATGAAATGAAGTACAAGTAAAAAGTGACATAAAATGGAAATACTCAAGTAAAGTACAAGTTCCTCAAAACTGTACTTAAGTACAGTACTTGAGTAAATTTACTTAGTTACTTTCCACCACTGCTTGTCGTTTAGCTTGTTGGCTAATTTGAGCCGTCTGCAGTGGCGCTTCTCCACAGGGGCCACTGCCCCTGTGGAGAAGCCCTTGGCCCCTACGTCAAATTAATAATAAAAAGATCAATTTATAATGATGAACAATTCTGACCTATTTTTTTCAAACCATATATCTCTTTGTACACGAAAGGAACCCAGAATGTGAACATTGTATAATAGTTGAATTGTGCAATAAAATCTTGTATTATCTATATAAAAAGATCATTCTCACTGTACCGCACTTTCAAAATAAAATAAAAAGTAATTGTGCACAAAAATTAGAAATGTCATTGCCGTACAAAAACAACTGATTTGTTGATACGTCTCATTTTTTCAATCAATGTATTTGCATCTTCCAAATATACTTAAATTAGATTTTTAAATAAGCTAAAATAAAGGTTTTTTAATGCTTAAATATCATCTTTTACACCATTTTGCATTTTACACATCTTTGGCCCCCTGATTAAACACTGGCCCCTCCTTGGGTCCGACAGTAAAACTGGTCTAGAACCGCCACTGGCCGTCTGACCTCGAAGTGGAAACCTTCGATGCGAGCGAAGGCTTGCAGGATCTTGGAGGAGACTGTGGTGGCCAACATGTAGACGCTCCGAGTGTCTGCAGGATCTGGATGAGCCTCCTTCCAGTTGAAGAACATCCACCAACCCAGCAGAGCCGCCAGCTCGTTACCTGTGAACACCTTCCAACCGCACCTGCAACAACCAGCAGAGACATCAAACTAGGGACGGGAAGATTTCACCAATGATCCATTAACGGTCGTTAAGAATTTAATCGATCACGTGGAATTTTAAATCGATCTGTGTATTTTTTTATGTCAATTTCATCTCTGACTGCGTATCAGTATCACTGAACTGAAACACGCTGAGCGTTCAGTTCTGCGGCCGTACATCAATAAGACAATAAGTTGGATAAAGCTTCAGTTTGAAAACTGAAAGTTGCAATAACAATTATGAAACACACAGAAATACAAGAGTATTCATTTGAGCAAGACTAGCTTACGGTATCAAACATTGCTAGAATTAATTACTGAGTTTTAAATTGATCCAAAACTTATTTAAACACAAAACACATTTAAATATGAAGATTACTGTGAAAACTAACCTAAAACAACTAACTAACAACTAAACTAACATAAAACATTGAACTCCTTGACGTTATCTTTATAGTTTAATCTCAGTTGAGTTCGTTTTTTACGATTGACAGGATCAAGTCTCTTTTCGTCCTTTCAAAATAAAAGCGTCTGTTATTAAAACAGGCTTTTGCACAGTACTGTATATATACAGTACAGGCCAAAAGTTTGGACACACCTTCTCATTCAATGTGTTTCCTTTATTTTCATGACTATTGACATTGTAAATTCATCAAAACTATTAATGAACACATGTGGAATTATGTACTTAACTAAAAAGTGTGAATAATTCCACGTGTTCATTCATAGTTTTGATACAATGTAAATAGTCATGAAAATAAAGAAAATGCATTGAATGAGAAGGTGTGTCCAAACTTTTGGCCTGTACTGTATATATAGCTTTTATTTTGCCCATGTATGTATGCAGCTATTAATCGATAAATTGATCGTTAACGTTATAGATAATCGAGTTGGCAGGTTTCTTCCAAATGCCCATCCTACATCAAACCAGCAGAATGTAAACTGCCTTTGATGAAGCGTCACAGTTACCTGTCAGACTTCTCTGCAACAGCCAATCGGTCGGCGTCAGGATCCGTCGCCAGAACGATGCGAGCGTTTTCCTGCTCTGCCAGAAGAAGAGAAAGCTCCTGAAGAAGAAAAAAAGACTTATTATTAAAACAGAAAAAATAATAAAATGCTGACATTGAGAGGTGGAATGTGCGTCCTACCAGGACCGACTCGCCCTCCTCTGGGTTCGGGCAGCGGACGGAGGAGAAGTTGGGGTCGGGGTCTTTCTGCTCGGGGACAGGGATCGGTGGAGCGAAGCCAAAGGCTTTAAAGGCTTGTTGGACGAAGACGTGTCCCACACCGTGGAACGACGAGTGGACAAACTTCAGAGGACAGCTTCTGTTCAGATCCCTGAGAGACACGAGACACACACACTCATCACACGGCACACAGCAGGAGCCACAACACGTTGACTTGATTTCACCGTTGACTTTTGACTTCAGACACCTAAAGATACAAAATGACTAAATAAAGACACAAAATGACAAAAAAAGACACAAAATGACTAAAAAAAGACACAAAATGACTTACAAAGACGTGAAAAGAATTAAAAAATGGACAAAATAGCCCAAGACTCCATAGAGTTAAGTTGTTAACCCATTTCTTGTTCCCTGAAAAAGGCCTACTTGTATAATTCTGAAATGTACATTATTTTCCAGTTTTGGTTAAGCTTACCTTTTTTTATTTACCTCTGGCAGTTCACCACTTACCTTGGTACCCTTTCAAGCTGTTCATTTGACTTGAACTGCTTGAATTTCAATAAAAAACTGGAAAAATTGGGGTGTTCAAAATTTTTTGACCGGTAGTGTACATTTTTAAGACCTTTCAAAATCAAATTTAAGACATTTTATGAAATTTTAAGAGAATTTTAGACATTTTAAGGCCTTAAATTCAAATTATCAAATTTTAGACTGTTAAGACTTTGAAGACCCTGGTAAAATAAAGCATCCATTTCGTTAAATTTAGCGGAGCTGATGGAGAGGTCGATGCCTGTGAGTACATAGAGCAGCTCCAGGGTCAGAGGATCAGATATAAAGACCCAGACAGGCTCCAGAGGTCTGGGAGGTCCCCCTCTTACCTGTGGAAGCAGAGGGAGGTGAGCTCGTCCATGTAGCAGCTGTTGATCTGGGTCAGGGGGTCGGTGCTCAGGGAGCAGCTCTCCACCAGCTCCTCCTCCCAGCAGGAGGCGCTCCAGGGCTCCAGCTGCTCCTGGATACTCTGCAGGATCCCCTTATCGTGAGGTGAGGAGATCTGAGCACCGTTACACCAGTAAACCTGCAGGGGGAGACCCAGATACAGACCTTTATTTTAGCAGCGATGAGCCTTTTTCCTGCCAAGAGTTTTCTCACCTATACTGGATCTCCTGACAAATAAAACTCTGAAATCTAGGGCTAAATGGGAACAAAAGATCTTGATTTCACCTTTAAAGACTGTGACTGGGAAGCGCTGTGTAGCTCAGCTCAAAAGTTTTCGTATAATAGCCGTCATAGGCTTCTACAGATTAATCTCATTCATAGAATTTATCTCACACCAGAGAGACTCCATAAAATGTACGGTACTATTTCTGAACTTTGTCCAAGGTGTAAGATCACTACAGGGAGTCTTATCCATATGTTTTGGGATTGTGTAAATTTGAAACACTTTTGGGATCATATTCTGGATGTACTCAAGGGCAGCACAGGGATTGAGATTCCTCACTCACCAAGATTGGTTTTGCTAGGGGATTTATCTGTTTGACCCACTAACAAGAAAATGAAAACATGTTTTATTAGGCTATCCCTAATTGCTGGAAATAAATGTATTGCCATACTGTGGAAAAGTGAAAGTCCACCCACTGTCTCAATGTGGCTTAAAGGAACACTCCACCGTTTTTTCATATTAAAACATGTTATTCGGGTAAGTAAGACGAGTTGATACAGACCTCTTGCGTCTCAATACGTGCACTCAATCGCCCTGGCGCGCGGCGCCACTTGGCTAGCACTTAGCTTAGCCCAGTTCATTCATTAGGATCCAAACAGATGGACAGTTAGAAGCGACCAAACTCCTCCACGTTTTCCCTATTTAAATACAGCTACACGAGTAGTTAAACTCGACTCGGCGCAGTAATATCATCACTCCTGAAAAATCTTCTCCCCTCAGGAGTGATGATATTACTGCGCCGAGTCGAAGTGCTCCCAAGTGCTATTCCGCCATACATTATAGTTCTCCTTTTTATCCGCTTCGAAAAGCGCCACGTTTTATTTTGTGTCGCCATACTTGGTCGTTTAACTACTCGTGTAGCTGTATTTAAATAGGGAAAACGTGGAGGAGTTTGGTCGCTTCTAACTGTCCATCTGTTTGGATCCTAATGAATGAACTGGGCTAAGCTAAGTGCTAGCCAAGTGGCGCCGCGCGCCAGGGCGATTGAGTGCACGCATTGAGACGCAAGAGGTCTGTATCAACTCGTCTTACTTGACCGAATAACATGTTTTAATATGAAAAAACGGTGGAGTGTTCCTTTAAGGAAGTTGCATCATACATGGCCTCTGAAAAAATTATGTTCAATGTGAAAAAGAAACCCTATCTTTATGAAAAATGCTGGAGTGACTTTAAAACATATTTGGAATTAACTAGTTGCAACTGTCAACGGTAGTTGTTGGTTGTTACCTGTAACACCAAGCCAATATCATCACCTTTGTTGAATGTAATTTACTGTGCTTTGAACTTTGTTTATATTTTTTATGGTTTTAATTTATTTTTCTATTATTTACTTCTGTATTGTATTTATCCATCATCTACTTTACTATTACCGTTATTATTATCCTTTTTATTGTTATTATTTTATTTATTTATTTTTCATTATTATTATTATTATTATTATTATTATTATTAGGGTTTAAGGCAAGTGTTGGCCTTTGGGGCCTGATTTGGGAGGGGGGTGGGTTTGGGTGGAATTTGAAGTTCTACTGCCATTACTGATGCTGTAAACTGTATGAAAAAATGTTAATAAATAAATTGTTTAAAAAAAAAAGAGTTTTCTCACCTTGTATCCGTTGTCCTCTTTAGGATTGTGTGAGGCGGTGATCATCACGCCGGCTGCAGCACCGAGCTTCTTCACGGCGTACGGCTGGAAAAAAACACATTTATTAAAAAACAACAACAACAGAGGACTAGAGCTAGCAGGAAATGATGCGTTACGGCGTCCTCACCACGTACGGCGTCGGCACAAATGTGGAGAAAAGATGAACGGGAACGTCTCGGCTCAGCATCACGGCCGCCGTCAGCTTCGCTAACCTCAAACACACAAACAGTAATATTCAAAAATATAATGTGGTTTTCTTGATAATGATTTTGGTTCTTATCAGGACCATGAAGAATGTCTAGATATCAGCTCTTAAATTAAACTCTTATGAGCCATTTTTGTTGTTATCATGATATTTGTCCAAACAAATGTAATTTTAGTTGTACCGGGCATTAAAATGAACAAGAAATTAGAGAAAAAAAAGGTGGTTGAATCATTTTTTCCATGACTGTATAGCAATGGAAACTACATGAAAACAGTAAGGAAACAGTTTGTTGGGGTTCAGAGGGTTACATTTTTTAATTTGGATGAACAAATGTCAGCTTTTATGCATTATTATGTTACAGAAAACACTCAAATATTTCAAATGCTGAAAAACTGAACTCATGGTATGTGAGTTCTGCCTCCTTCTAGCCATACTGGGGCTGTTTTCATGCCGTGAACACCGTAGAAGTGAGAGCATCATCGTGTGTTTGTCGTCACCTCCAAGGTTATAATAGTTTTGGATTTTTCATTAGTTTTAGTTTTAATTTCGTTGTGAATTTTTGTTTTCAAATTCAGTTAGTTTTTAGTTTTCTAGTTTTAGTTTAGTTTTTATTTTTTGAAAATGCTTAGTTTTAGTTTAGTTTTTATTAGTTTTAGTGTTAGTTTCAGTTGTTTTGTAATGGGGTATTTGTTGGGTGCCAGATTCAAAGAGGTCATAATACATTTTGCCTTTATTTCCTTTGGTTTATCATCTCAGCCCCAATAAGGTTATTAACTCTTACAGTTCCAGGTGTTTTGAATTTTGGTTGGAGTGTAAACATCCCAGTCTCAGTAAACATATTCACCATGTGTTGCATGTTCAAATAGAAACACTGAATTATGAATGAAAAAAAGTTGACAAAAACGAAAACTAAGGACATTTTCACTATAATTTCACTTAGTTTTAGTTAGTTTTGTAACCACAAAATACAGTTTCAGTTAGTTATCGTTTTTTTTTTTAAACTCTAGTTTTTATTTTATTTCAGTTAACGAAAATGTTTTTTCAATTCTAGTTTTCGTTAGTTTTCGTTAACTATAATAACCTTGGTCACCTCTGACTGCTGCAGCCGCTCTCCTCCTGTCCTCTGGTGTCAAAACCAACAACCAGCCCTCTGCTGCTGTAGTCTGCAAAATACTTGCACAGGTAGGAATATAAACCCTGAAGACAGACAAAGACAAAGACAAACTGTTATTCAGTATATTATTGTTTTATGTTTCCGTGAACTACACTCAAAAAAATTATTCAAGCCCTTCTTAGATGTGACACATTAATGTATTGTTTGTCTAATGAAAAATCAATTAAAATCAAATCAAAAGTAGTTTAAGACGTGTAACCTAAAATGTATTAATTGACTCCCCTGTCCTTCCCTTCAACCCAAAAAGAATGACTTTCAGTTTTCCAATTCTATGTTTTTAGGTTGAACGAACACAATTTCTTTATTTTAGCTCTCCAAGACATAAATGAGTTGAGATAACTCAATTTAAATACAATACATACATGTTTTTAATTTGAGTTTGTAAAAAAGTGAGCTACATTAACTCAAATACATTATATTGCATCGATGCACTTGTTTTGAGTTTGGGCTACAAATATTTGTTGGATGGAAATTCTGCCCACAAATTAATTGAGTTCATCCAATGAGTTATTTTTTTGAGTGTATGTTTATGACCGGATGACCCGACCGCTCTGACCTGTGTGGACTGGATGACGGTGAGGTCGTTGATCCGGTTGAATCCGGCCCCCATCGGCGCTCTGAGTCCCGCCGTGCCGAAGCTCATCCTGCTGCTGAGCCTCGCCCTCAAATCCTCCACACGCCCCGCCGCCACCAGAGACTCCACCTGGGCCCGGGTCTGCAGGTTCTGCACCACAGAAGAAGAGCTCCATCACACTCTGGGTGGCAGCAACATTAACACACACTGACACAACCAGTGGCGCTTCTAGACCAGTTTTACTGTGGGGGCCAAAGAGGGGCCAGTGTTTAATCAGAGGGGCACATTAGCACATGAAAAAATGGCAAAGATGATATTTAAGCATTCGAAATCTTTGAATGTCTTGAAAAAGACACAAAATGACCAAAAAAGACACAAAATGAGAAGACAGAATAACCAAAAAAAACCCCACAGAAGACATAAAAATGACAAAAAAAGACACAAAATGACCAAAAAAAGACACAAGATAACAAAAAAAGACACAAAATGACCAAAAAAGACACACAAAAAAAGACACAAAATGACCAAAAAAAGACACAAAATAACTAAAACAGACATAATAAAAGACACAAAATGACTTACAAAGACATGTAAAGGATTTAAAAAATAGACATAATAGCCCTATAAGACTCCATAGAGTTAAACTATTATACAATGTAACATTCTGGGTTCCTTTTGTGTGCAATGAGATATAGTTTGAACAAAGAAAATGTTAGAATTGTTCCATTGTTCATCGTTATAAATTCACCATTTTATTATTAATTTGACACAGGGGGGTATCGGCCCCACAATACGGTTTTATCCCGATACTTGAGTCACAATACGATATTATTGCTATTTTAATCATTTTGTGATATGGTGAGTATTGTGATACAATATATTGCGATTTAACTGTTTAACTGCATTTTGTGTCCACAAAACTTAATTCAATCAAGAATTGTTTTGTGCAATAAGAGAAAATTCTCAGTCTATTCATCTCACTTCAGTCTTTTTATTTCTCCACAATGAGAGTCAAACCCACAGACTGACCAACAAAGTATTCAGTCAAACTGAACTGAACTGATATCAAACATGTATGGACGACAACAACTGCAGCATTTTATCAAACTTTCAAAAACATCAAGCTTCACTGCTCTGAATTATTTTGAATTTTGAATAAAACATAAAAAAGCCAAACTTTGCAGCAGTATTTCAACAACTTCCCCACACAATGTCCTGACACACTAGATCTTCTTGTTTTATATGATACCAGTATATCCAGTATATTCCTAAAAGTCCGGAGGAAAAACTAAAAATACAATCCAAACCTCCTGTGCTCTCAATGAAAACACAAAAACAAAACATCAAATGGACATGAATGAATTCAGGGAATAATTAGCTGACTGACAAATGAATCGTTAGTTGTAGCCTTATTTAGAACAAAATCTTTGAGTTTCTTTAAATAGCCTCAGTCTGACAGGTCTGCAGACAGCAAAGAGTCTGGAGGACGTGAGAGAGAGCACACAGATTATAAACTAAGAAAGGTTGAACTGAAAAAACATCTTTCTTCTTATTTGTCTCAGTTAAAAGTGTTGACTGAAAGCCATGACTCAGGAAAAAACATGACATTCAGAATATAAAAAGTGATTAAAAAACAACATTATTATTATTATTATTATCATCATAATTATACAATTGAGACTCCTAATTACACATTAGAGTAAAAACCAGATATAAATTCAGCAGCAGTCTGTCAGTGTGGATCTTTTCCACTGTTGACATTTAAACTGGAGGTCAGAAACATTCATGACCTTTAAACACTACACTACTACACCGTGTGTGTGTGTGTGTGTGTGTGTGTGTGTGTGTGTGTGTGTGTGTGTGTGTGTGTATGTGTGTGTGTCTGACACACGTGTGTAAACCTCATCGACATGCTCAGCTCTCAGTTACTATGACTCTCTATAGTTACTAGTTTCAAACCAGACATTTACTAGATCAGGCTGAACTATTAATCTAATTTAAAGTTATAATCCGAAACTTTTTTTTATACATTAAAATATATCTAAAAAACAAACAAAGATTATGTTCTGTGTGAAGCTAACACTTATGTTCCCCAAAAAAAACGAGAAATGTGTCGCTGTAACCACGGTAACCATGCCTTTGTCAGCCTGTTGTGATACAGTACACTTGTCAGAAGCTTTAAAAAAATGACCTTTTATCCCGTCAGAAGCCACATTTTTTGATCTCTGTAGGGTTTTTTTTTAACTCTATAATTGAACTGAGGTGAAAATAAAATAAAATAAATCACCTTGGAAATTAATAGAGGCTGGTTCAGTGACAGTGTCCATACAAAAAAAAACTTATTGTGTGAATATTTTTGTAGAAGAGCCGATCATGTAATAATAATCATGCTTTTTTATTATTTTATCTCTTTTTTTTATCCTGCTGTATCTTATTTTATCCTATTTATATTTGTATTTCTATTTCCCTGTTTTAATTGACAGTTTTTACTGTTTTCAATTGTGTCTTGCTGTTTTTAATGTTGTTTTTAATAATGTTTAATATTGTGCTATACAAATAAACTTGCCTTGCCTTGCCTAATAATAATAATAATAATAATAATGTTTTTTTTATCATGATCATGGTGATGTTTTATTTTTAGCCCTCAGTCCTAGTGACTGTGTCCTGCTTTTTGCTAAGTCATGCTGCAGTTTAATCGCCTAATAACCCACAAAACTAATCATCATGACCCAGACGGCCTGCAGGACCGCACTGCGCACGCTGCGATGACGACACTCAGAAATCCCTTTGAAAATCTTGCAATTTTATATTTCTTGCGTATTGACAATATGAATATGCATGTGAAGCACGATTTGGCAGGTTTTTCCGAAGCGGTTGGTTCTCGTGAAAAAATCGGCATATCGAGTTTCAACCGGTTTCAACCCAGAAGCTTTTTATTTACATACATGTAGTGGTTTACAGTTGCTGCGACAGCTGTTCCCAAACACACACAGCTATTCCCAAACAGCTCACAAAGTTTCTCTTTTTAATTATATAAAGTGCTGCTTTACTGAGCTACATCTGTGCCGATTTCACCAGACGACCATATTTATCTTTAAAATATAAATGTTAAACAAGTATATCAACATATGGACCGATACACAATGGTTCATGTTAAATGCTACACTTTTAAAGGTAAATTTGGTATAATGTATAGATAGATAGATAGATAGATAGATAGATAGATAGATAGATAGATAGATAGATAGATAGATAGATAGATAGATAGACTTTATTTATCCCAAGCTGGGAAATTACAGTGTAGCAGCAGCGTTACACACAGAGACAATAACAACACAATTAAGTAAAAAGAACAACCTAGGCATACTTCAAGCAATAAAATATAAAAATACAATGAAAATACAATAAAATATAAAGTGTCTAAAGAAGGAGTAAGTATTAAGGAGTAGAATAGAATTCCAGTGCAGAATAAATATGAATATACAGTATATATATATATATATATATATATATATATATATATATATATATATATATCCCCCCCACACACATACACACACACACACACACACATTGGGGCACCTCCAGACTTGAGTCCCCCAGCCGGACTGACTCTCACCTTGTCCCAGGTCAGCCACTGGAGCACCGCCTTGTCCAGCTGCTGGTCGCCGGTGCTCTGGTGCCTGGAGTTGGCATTCAGGTCCCCGTTCACTCCGTTATCGTCCCCCATGCTGGAAGACATGGCCGGGCTAGCTAACGCTGCAGCAGGGCCATCAGTGGCTCTCTGAGAAGTGATACCGTGCTAGCTCCTGAACCTCACACATATCTCCTTTTCATGACGACTGACTGCTGGAGCTCAACTCTCCGACTCCCGGTGCCGGGCTTTAAACTACTCACGCCGAGGCTAACGTTAGCTACAAGCTAATGTTACACAACAGGAGCCGGCTAGCCGCACGCTCACAGAATAGAACTCTGTAAACAATAATTAAGTTCAATGCCGCGCAGGCCACAAACACGACTTCCGGTTGACTTGCAAAATAAAAGTCCCTTTTATTTTATTTTGAAAGAAAACGAATAATATGTGGCAGAGCCGGCCCAAGCCTCCATGGGACCCTAAGCAGAATTCGATTTTGGGCCCTCTATTTTTGTAAAAAATATTGATTGTTAATAACATAAATAATACCAATGCAATAATAATACCAATAAATTAATGATGTCCAGGGTGTCACATTTGTTTTTTAATCTCAAAATCTAGCACATTCAATTACAAGAGCGACCTGGGATTGTATATAAAAAAATCTATTATATATATATATAGGCCTACATCAGCAGCAGCACTCTGTTGACATGTCTTTGATCATACAGAAATCATCACTCATACATCCAAAAAATAAAAAATAAATATTTTTTGGTAATTGCTCTTGGGGGCCCCCTAGTGACCACGGGGCCCTAAGCAGTCGCTTAGTTCGCTTATGCCTTGGGCCGGCTCTGATATGTGGCCAATAATTTTTCTCCATGACTGTATGATACTATCAGGAACAACAAGTGCCTGTCCTGTTTGTTGTGTACATTTCATGAACATAATTATCACTTTCGGTCAAGAATTTTTGTCTTCACAACCAAAAACAAACTCGTATTTTTGTCCACATGAAGTAAGCAAAACAACATGTAACACAGCATCCCAAGGCTTTTAATATAATTATAAATGGATATTTAATCGACTGTCATAGGCAGAAGTGTCACATGTTTGAACCTGGCTAGCAGTTCCTCTGTGTGAATTTTGCATGATCTCCCTGTGTCAGCACAGGTTCTCTCTGGCTTCCTCCCATTTTCATTGGTGACTCTAAATTGTCCGTAGGAGTGAATGAGAGCATTCTGTCTGAGAGTTGTCTGTCTCTATATGTCAGCCCTGTGATAGTCTGGAGACCTGGCAGAACAGGAGACCAGGAGACTAGGAAAGGAACCAGACCAGTAGTCAAGGGGACCAGGGGACTAGGAAAGGAACCAGACCAGGAGTCAAGGAGACCAGGAGACTAGGAAAGGAACCAGACCAGGAGTCAAGGAGACCAGGAAAGGAACCAGACCAGGAGTCAAGGAGACCAGGAGACTAGGAAAGGAACCAGACCAGGAGTCAAGGAGACCAGGAAAGGAACCAGACCAGTAGTCAAGGGGACCAGGGGACTAGGAAAGGAACCAGACCAGGAGTCAAGGAGACCAGGAGACTAGGAAAGGAACCAGACCAGGAGTCAAGGAGACCAGGAGAGGAACCAGACCAGGAGTCAAGGAGACCAGGGGACTAGGAAAGTAACCAGACCAGGAGTCAAGGAGACCAGGAGACCAGGAAAGGAACCAGACCAGTAGTCAAGGGGACCAGGGGACTAGGAAAGGACCCAGACCAGGAGTCAAGGAGACCAGGAGACTAGGAAAGGAACCAGACCAGGAGTCAAGGAGACCAGGAGACTAGGAAAGGAACCAGACCAGGAGTCAAGGAGACCAGGAGACTAGGAAAGTAACCAGAACCAAAAAACAAATGTTGTGGTTTTTTAGCAGTAGTGAGGATTTCAGGTATTTGTCCAGGCTGTCCCCGACCTCCAGCCCCCTGTGACCCAGGTTTGGATAAGAGGTTAAGGTTTCATATAATATGCAGGGCTGTATGAGATAATTTCGAAACTGTGGCAGAAAGTGCAGAAAAATAATCACCAATATTTTCTAGTATTTGTGGCCACCTGTAAGTATGTAAATTACATGGCAATTTGTGTAATTTGTATACGTAATCCAATGAATGCACAAACACTAATCTTATCTGAATATTTTGGAATTACTTTAAAAATTAAAAAACTGAAAAGAAATGCACCTAATATTAAAAAAATGGTTTAAACAAGAAAAAAAACGAGTTCCACAAATCCTTTTTTTTTACATTTACAATTGTTCAACCTCCGTGTGTACTGAATTTATTTAACAAATGCGGTTTCTGTTGTTGCTGCTGTTTTTTAAAAAATCAAATAGAGGACAAAATGTTCATATTTCATTTTTAATGTAAATAAAAAGGAATACAAACTCCATTATCCATAACTCAAAACTGGTAGCCTTTTAAAACTGCCATATTAAAAAAAAAAAAGAATCAAAAATGTAATCCGTTCAAGGACTTTTGGCGATTCTTTAAAGAAAACATACATTTCAGAGGGTTAATCCATCAAGTCAGTTTCTACGCTGATGATGCACCATTGTCCTGCTCTGTTTGTCCGTCCGCCAGCTCACAATTGAACTGATCTCTGAAGGCGTCCAGCAGGTGAGGGGTGGCTTCCTCCACGCTGACGTCTCTCTGCAGCTCTTTGCTCAGCGACGTCACTCCTTTACCTTCGATACCACACGGTACGATGTGTCCAAACCACGACATGTCGGTGTTACAGTTCAGAGCAAAGCCATGAGACGTGACGTATCGACCGCAGTGGATTCCTGCAAAAAATAAAATTCTAACATCAGATCCCTGAGGTCGATGCTGAGGATTGGATTTATTAACTGAACACGAGAGAGAGGAGTGATGGTGTGTCATCATACCGATAGCACAGATCTTGTTGTCTCCAACCCAGACGCCAGTGTGAGGAGACGTTGATGCGTCGATACCAAACCTGCTACAGACAGAGATAATGGTCTTCTCCAGCTCACAGACGTACCAGCGGACACTCTGACAGGACAGATTGCATGTTAAAACACATTCAACATTATTAAGCTGTTTATAACTCAACAATAAATGGGTTCAGACCTTCTTGAAGCTGCTCAGGTGGAGGACCGGGTAGCAGACCAGCTGTCCCGGCCCATGGAAGGTGATGAGTCCTCCTCGGTTGGTGCGGTGGACCTCCGCCCCCAGCAGGCGGAGGCGGTCCAGTAAGGGGGCGGGGTAAGGTTTCTGGCGGATCCCTGTGGTGTAGACCGGAGGATGCTGGCACAGCAGCAAAGCATGAGCTGGACCGGACCGGTGCCGGTTCACGTAGACCTGCTGCAGCCGTAGAGCCTCCTGGTAGGAGACCAGGCCCAGGCGGACCACCTCAACCATGGGCCTGCTGCCCTGCATCAGGGACTGAGAGGGCAGCCAGACCAGGAGACTAGGAAAGGAACCACACCAGGAGACCAGGACACAGGAGACCAGGATCGGGACCAGACCAGGAATCAACACCCCCTGCCATGAACACACAAACCTTCAGTTTTTATGACATAAAGTGAGTTTTGCACTAATCACAACAGCAGCAGTACAGAAATATATCATAAAGATTTTCACAGAGTATTAGGGCCCCATTTACAAAATTTTTTTTTTACCAGAATAAGGTTGTAAATATTGAATTAATAACGAAAATCAAGTCGAAAATATATCATTAATTACGAGAATGAATTTCGTAGAAATGTACTTTAAGATAGTTTCACAAACAGGGAGATAACCTCGTAACCATTATTATTTTTTCTAAATGTGGCCCTAATCCTCCGTCGTATTGTCACATCTGGTGATTTATTTCTTTATACATTTTTCAAAACATCTATTTAAATTTTTCCATATCAACAGCACAAATATGTTTTAGCATTATATATTTAAATATATGAATACATATTTACAGAAATAAAAGAACAAATTGATGGAAAACATGCTTATACTTTTATATCGTATGTATTGTCGTGCATTTATTGTTTTATGTTTTCCTATTTATATTTACACATATTATTCACTTATTATAACACCCCTGTGACACCACCTGTTAAATTATTAATAATGAATGCGTATACAGTTTAATAAAAAGTTTTAACTTAGTGTCATTAATGTGTTCAAGGGGTGTTTGTGGTGTTTTTTATTTTTTGATTGATTAATAGATTAAAGCGTTTAATATCTATCCCAGTTTATCCAAGGTCACATCTTCAAATATAAATAAATAAATAAAAACTTAAATTACCTGAGAAACACCTTAATCTGTTACCACCTTAATATTATATAAAACAATGATTTTAAAAAGTAGTTTAATAGAATGAATGAATAAATAATTGATTCAAAATACTTTGACACTGCATATTACAATGGATACATTCATCCAAACATTCTCCCATAAAATCTAATTCAAATGTCATAACTGTTAGAAGGTAAATAAACAGGTAAACGGACCTTTGAGACTCTCAGGTGTGTTTTCCTGTCTACCCTCTCTCATAGGTCCTGTCTGCTTCGGTCATTGCGCCGCCATTGTTGTTATTCTTCGTCCTTCTTCTTCCTCGGCGGTGAAATATGTTTCCGGTTCTTTTTCAGCACTCTGTCGCCACCTACCGACCCGGAACTTAAACCTTTCACAATAAGATAAGATATTTCTTTAGTAAAAACAGGTTAAGAAGTAAAAACAGGTTAAGGAGTTTACAGGTTGCTGACATCTTATTAATCAGAAAATGCACAGTATAAGTTGAATACATGGAAGGAAGACCGACAATTAGAAGTTTCAGATGGGGATTGTGTGTATAATTACACTTCTTGAATGTATACAGTACAAAGGGTTAATGCGGACATATGTGACACTGATAGATTTAAATAGATATAATAAAAATGTACCACATGTATGCACAAAATGTATGGAATCCAGACCAACTTTGTTAATGCAGAAAGATTAAAATATTCTAAATCAAATTAGAATAGGATAATTTGAAAAAATGAAATAGAATAAAGATTTAAAAAAATGAATAAATAGTATAAAGTGAACAACATATGTGCAATGAGCAATGAGTGCAATGCTTCAGTGTTATCATAAAAATCAATAAAAATAAAACAATAAAACTCGAAATCAGTTAACTTTATTTTATACATTTTATTTATTTTATCGAGTTTAAAGTTATAACAAAAAACAATCTTTGGTAGTTAAATTATTATTCTTTTTAGTATAAGAAAATATATATTCTTGCCCACATTGTACATTGTATCTTTTATTTACACGCAAATATTAAAATCAATAGAACTGTATGTAGTATTTAAAATGAATGAAATAGGCTAAAAATGGCAATTCAAGCACTTTTAATGGCAATTCAAGCATTTTTATCGAAATTGCTTGTCATTGTTGCACTGCAAGTCTCAAGTATCCCATCAAAGACTGTCTCAGATAGATAGATAGATAGATAGATAGATAGATAGATAGATAGATAGATAGATAGATAGATAGATAGATAGATATCCTCAAACATAATTTATATTGTCATAGCTGCAAACAAATGACAAAATATAAGAAAGGTGCAAAATTAGAAGATATTCCCTTGCACACGTTTTGTTTATTCAGTTATATCAGTTTACATTACGTTATGTTTAGTTAAGTTTTATTTCCCGAAATGAGGGCCTACTTAATTCAAACAAATATTTTTTTTTTTTACTTATATTGCACTGAAAGAATAAATGATGAGTCTAAAATACCAAAATACCTACCATGTACTACTTTTTCATTGCAGAATGCAAACTCTGTGGTGTTTTGGGCTGTTTTGCCTGTTTTTATTTATTTATTTATTTTCATCCTGCCACTTAAAAAATGTTTACCATGCCATGTTGGTAAAAATGTTGGTAAAAACCTCACCTATATCAGCTATTCTCAACCTTGGGGTCGGGACCCCAGTTGGGGTCGCGAGATGATTTCTGGGGGTCGCCAAATCAAATTTGGGAGTCAGCTCTGTCTCCACTGTGTTAAAGTGTTCATGTGTTTTAGTCTTTTTGGTAATTTTGTGTCTTTTTCTGGTAATTTTGTGTCTTTTTTTGGGGTAATTTTGTGTCTTTTTTTGGTAATTTTGTGTCTTTTTTGGTCATTATGTGTCTTTTTTGGTCATTATGTGTCTGTTTTTGTCATTTTGTGTCTTTTTTTGGGGTAATTTTGTGTCTTTTTTTAGTCATTTTGTGTCTTTTTTTTGTCAATTTGTGTCTTTTTTGGTCATTATGTGTCTTTTTTTAGTCATTTTGTGTCTTTTTTGGTCATTTTGTGTCTTTTTTTAGTCATTTTGTGTCTTTTTTTGGTCATTTTGTTAATTTTTTTGTATGATCTGAACTGTGCATGTGAGATTGTGTTCAGTGAGCGGGGGTCGCGGACAACATGCATGTTAAATTGGGGGTCGCGACTCAAAAAGGTTGAGAACTACTGACCTATATGACCTAGATAGATAGATAGATAGAGGGACGGACGGATGAATGGATAATCTCCACTTGTTTTATTTTGAAGGGGAGCGCTCGTTCCGTGTCCCAGCTCGCGGTTGGCGCGCTGCTGGCTGCTCCGGTGTCTGCAGGGCGGGGTTTGTTGTGAGAGAGACACTCACCAGGGAAGATGGCGACCGCAGGGTCCGCCGAACGGCCTGGCAGACCGGCCAGCGTCGCCGCCGCCGCCGCCGCCAGGTACCGGTCCGGGTCCGGAGCTGGTTGCGGGTCCATATCCGGGTCCGGGTCCAGCCCGCCGGAGAGCGAGGGGAAGAAGTGTTCGGAGGGGCAGCCCGGCGGCAGCAGCCCGCCCTGCGGACACCCGGCCTGTCCTCTCTGCAGAGCCCGGCGGAGCTCCGGCAGCGGAGAGCGGCTCCGGAGGAGGAGTGACCCGGAGAGGAGCAGCAGCAGGCCGGGCAGGAGGGACTGCGACAGCCGGAGAGGTCTGTGTGATTACTGGGGGAAACAACAGTTCGCAGCCCGCTGAATCAGCACCGCCGCTGGGTGTTTGTTTAAAAAAAACACAGCAAGAAAAACACAGACAGCAGCAGAGTTGAGCAACCAGAGCAACTTTATTCTAAGTTTACTGTGAGCAGCAGCAGGCCCCGATACTTTATTCATGTTTGACAGTCCGAGCAGCTCACATTTTAAATCATTGTGGCAGAATTAAAATGGGTTTTTTTGGGCAGTCCGTGGCCTAGAGGTTAGGAATTGGGCTTGTAACTGGAGAGTCGCTGGTTCGATTCCCCATCTCCCCAGGTGTAGGACTCTAGGAGTAATGTGCTGCCCACTGCTCCTTGCATGGTGTGTTCACTTGTGTGTAAAAAAAAAAAAAAGGATGGGTTAAATGCAGAGGTTGAATTTCCCCATTGTGGGATTGATAAAGTAATCTTCTTCTTCTTTATTGTTATGAAGTCAGAAACTGATCTCTTAGTTGAGTTTGATACAAATGAATGAGAAACGCAGTAAAAACAGACTTCAGTGTTCACTGACACTAATGTACATGTATTAAACATGCTTATTTTACAGTTTAGGGTCAGATTAGTAATGAGGTCTGGAGTTGGAGGACTTGTCCAGACTTGTACAGCTGTAGGAGGAGCAGATATACTACAGTAGTAGTACTCCTGTGTTTGTTTTTGCTATCAGAGAAACTCACATCTTTACTTTCTAGAATGGATTTATACTTCAGATAGATTATTTGATCCTGGTTGTTTCTGTTGTAAACATGATATTTTATTTCTGGCTGACTTGATGATGATGTCCCCTGTTTAACTCTACAGTAGGTATCTCTCAACTCAACTCAACTTTATTTGTAAATCACTTTAAAACAACAACAGCCGCAACAAAGTGCTGTACATAAACAAACAGAACAAGAGACAATAAAATAAATAAAACAGGAAATAAACACTAAAATAAATAGATTCATTGCTTTTTAAAAGACAATTTAAAAAACAATAAATAAAAGCAAACCATAAAACACTAAAAACAAGAGCAGAGTCTCATGCGTGGTTAAAAGCCAAGGAATAAAAATAGGTTTTAAGATGACTTTTAAAAATGGACAGTGAGGATCTGTGGCATTATTGGATTGTTATGTGATTTTTTCCATCAGTGTGATTAAGTGTTGAACCCCAAAAAGCTGTTTATAAATATATAGAGGTCATGCAGCTCTATGGAAACAGAAAGTTTAATTTCTCTGGTAAATTATAAAAAAAAAATGGAATAAGATAGAATTGATGTATACAAAGCCTTCTCACTAGTGCCATCAATGTTGGCAAATAATGTGTGCTCCACATATTATACAAAATGAACTGTTTTCGATTTTCTTTCCCCTCCTGTCCTCTCCTCTCTGATCTGTGTAAACAGCCTGCAGTTCTGTCTGATTTTCAGTGAATATTTGTCAAAAAAATCATTTATCTCAGCAGAATCAATTAATGGCTCCACAGTGTCTCTGAGGAGGTCAGAATTTAATGTTTTTAACAGGATCTAGTTGGTGCATCGCCTTATTTTTGGTGAAGTTTTAAATGTAGAATTAAGTGATTTTTGCAGTAAAACGCAATTTTAAGCTTAATTTTGGTCACTTTTTCCAGTGGAAACGTTTGTAACCAATGACTGTTCAAGGGCTGTTGGAATGTTCAAATTCAGACAATAATGCTTGTTTTTCCAGTTTCTTTCTACAATAAATGGTGTATCAACATATTTTTCAATTGTGGGGTTAAGAGCATTGACAAAAAAATACAAATGTCTTCAAATTTTATTATTATTACTTTTAACCTCTTTCTCAAATAATTTTTCTATAAAATATGTCACAACATGATACATATCAATTTTACTGCATGTGGTTTCCAAATTTAAAATGTAGTTTTTGTTGAATTACCATCATTTAAAATGCTGTATTGACCTCCATGTTGGATCAGCTGATGAATGAACTGTGGTTGTGTCCTCAGAGTTCTTCGTCTCTCCTGCTCTCATCCCAAAATGCTGTGATGTTTTATCAGGACCGACTGGGAAACACAAGGTGAATCAGATTTCCAGCTGTCAGTGACCAGAGTGTGTGAAGGCTTGGATCAGCTGGACTGACTGTTGTTTGTGTTTTAGCTGCCGATGTCTGAGGACAGAGAGGAAGGGGCGAAGAGGAGAAACTGTAAAGAAGAATCAGTGCGACGTGATGAAGAGCCTGTACGTCTGAATCAACCTTCATTCAACATGGAAACGTTTGGCTGAAATGTAGCGGAACTGACATTTGTCAGACTTTTTAAAAGCTTGTCTTTAAATCTTTTTTTTTAACTTCAGGGAGTTCTGTCCGACTCAGAGAACGAGGAGCCCATCAGCAGGAGGATCAGAAACATCTCGGCCTTCATCAGGAAACCCAAAACATCTGCAGCCTTTACAGGGTGAGCACATCAACACTACACTCATTATTAGAGCCTCGGGGCAATCGCACCGAGCACTGGTCGCACAGGCCGCAAATTTCACTCTACAGAGATAATTTATACATAGAAACGTAGGAAAATTAGTCTTCTCACTCACAATCCTCTGGTAAAGCTGTCAGAGTTATAGTTTGGGCGTAGGACGCACAGATGCGCCACCAACACGCACCAACAGCCTCATTGGCTCCCATATTATAAACGCAGGAAAATTTCAGAAAAAGGGACATTTTACAGTTTTTGTAGATCACTCTAACAAAGCTATTTTTTCATTTTTCTTAAAAAAAAACATATGTAGACGTTCAGGAAGAACTCAGGACGCTCAAAGTGAAGTCGGATCAATGATAGGTATTATGGTTTTGTCAAAAATGCTTTCTGTTCAGAAATTTCAGTCTGTCTACCTCTGCTGTCACTGAGCCAGAACAGGTGCCAGTTAATTCTGTTGATTGCTTTGATTTGATTGCCTTTGATCTTTGATGTGATTACAGTTATAGATACATACACACACACACACACACACACACACACATTTTGAGGTTAAAGGGCATAGTTTGAAATCTCTGAAGAATCTCATCATAGTGTACACACACCGGCAATAGCCCCCGTGGCCCTTTCAGAATTTCCCCAGGGGAAATTTTCTAGTTCTTATTATTACACCTCTAAACCTGTGTGTTCTTCTTCTTCAGTGGTTCTCAGAGGAGTCAGAGCTGCACCGACTCGGTGGAGGACAGAGGAGGGAAGCTGAAGCTCGTCACCCAGCCGACGTTCATGGACAGAGTATGTTAGACCAGTTGAGGAGCTCACATATATGTTTGACCCTCTGAACACCAACAAGCACTTTCAGGGGCTATTTTTTGCTCTTGTCACATTCATATATATATATATATATATATATATATATATATATATATATATATGTACACTACTGGTCAAAAGTTTTAGAACACACCAACTTTTCCAGAATTTAATTGAAAATGATGCAGTTTAATGTCTCAGTGTACTCTGAAATTAATGCACATTTGCAACATTTAAAATTCTTGATTGAGCATGATAGTGTTTTGAAAGTAAAAAAAAGATTCAAAATCACATTTTATGTTGGACTAAAGGACTAAAAAAAGACACAAAATGACCAAAAAAAGACACAAAATGACAAAATAATGCCTGGTACAACTTAAGGTACATTTGTTTGGACAAATATAATGATACCAACAAAAATAGGTCATAAGAGTTTAATTTAAGAGCTGATATCTAGCCATTTTCCATGTTTTTTTTTTGGGTAATTACCAAAATAATTATCCAGAAAAACATGGAGAATGGCTAGATATTTTGTTGTTATCATTATATTTGTCCAAACAAATGTACCTTTAGTTGTACCAGGCATTAAAGTGAACAAGAAATTGAAGAAAACAAGGTGGTCTAATAATTTTTTTCCATGATTGTATATAAATAAAATTTATATAACATCTATAAGTTCTGCACCTCTATGGAACCATCACAATCATAAATGTGGGAACAACTCAAACATATTTCCTGTGCCGATTAACACAGTTATAAAAGCATAAATTATAAAAAATAAAAGTTGAATTTCTCTGAGGAATTATTTCAATTAAATTGCAATTAAATTACATTTATATATACAAATCTTTTACAAGTGTCACAAATATTTTGCTCTAGATCAGCGGTGTTAAACTCAAATACACAATGGGCCAAAATTTGAAACTTGAAAAAAGGGCCAACATTGAACAAATAAACCTTTTAATATATACCAAACATGTTTTGCTTTCACATTAAATATGGAACCAGCAACGCTTATAAACATACAATATATAACTAAATAGTGCAGACATGCAAAATCAAATTTCAAATAAAAAACACATCAATGTCATTAATTTACAATAATAATATAATAATTTGGTATTGCCTCGCGGGCCAGAGTTTGACACCCTTGCTCTAGATAATATACATATTAAGAAATGTCCATTCTCTCCTGTTCTCTCCCCTCAGCTCTGTGTAATCAGCCTGCAGTTTTGTCTGATTCTCAGTGATTATTTGCCACATATAATATAATAATAATAATAACTGTCTCAGCAGAATCAATCATGGCTTCACAGTGTCGCTGAGAAGCTCAGAAATCATCTCGTAATTTCAAATGCTTTATTTTTGGCGATGTTTTAAATGAGACATGTAGAATAAAGTGATTCTGACAGAAATATCATAATTTGATTACTTTGTGGTTTAAAAAGTTTAAATACTTTTTAATAAAAACATTATTATGACTACATGATCAAAGCTGTTTGACTCCAGGCACATTTCATTACATTACATTACATGTCATTTAGCTTTTGTCCAAAGCGACTTACAATAAGTGCATTCAACCTGATGGAACTAGACATAGACCACAGGAATCAAGTAAGTACATAACTTTAAGAGCTAACTGTCATCGCTAAAGGAGTGCTATATGTTAAAGAAGAAAAAGAAGAGAAAAGGATACAAATTTTTTTTTTTTATAAAATGAAATGCACTAAAGAATTCCCAGCTAAATTTCACAGTTTTAAAGGGACTGGCCACTCCCAGATACTTGTAAACAAAAGCCACCAAATAGCCAATTAACAGGTAAAATAGCTATGCAGTGGGGCTCTGAAAACTGAACTTAACTTTGAACTAAACCAAACAAATAAAGCATAAAAGCCTCAGCAAGCAGAGAAACAATCTTAGGCAGAAAACGATAAAAGTAACCTTAAGCAAAAACACTAAGCAACCTTAAGCCAAAAACAATTAACAATCTTAAAGCAAAAAATATCTACCAGAGACCAGGAGCCAGGTTAATCCACACAAGATGAAATGCACTTGTGGGCACATGTATCTATCAGCTTGGGTCTTTTCCAAGTCTATAAAGAGTCTTTGTCTCCCCTTGTTCTTGTTATTTAATTCTGTTCCTCTCTGGTCGTCAGGTCGGCATCAGTCACAGTTACACAGCAGGAATCCTCCTGTCGTCTGAGAACAGTCGCTCCGTCTCCGCGCCCATTATCGCTCCCGACCGGAGGCTCACCTGGCGAGCTGTTGTCTCATCATCATCGACTCCTCTGGGCCTTCCTCCGCCTCGACCCGAGCGCTCCATCAGCCCCGAGAGCAACGACAGCATCTCCGAAGAACTCAACCACTTCAAACCTATCGTCTGCTCGCCATGCACGCCGCCAAAACGCCTGCCGGACGGGCGTCTGATGGAGCCCACCATCGTGAAGTCCACGCCCAGGAACCTGACCCGCGGCCTGCAGAAGGCCACCAGCTACGAGGCCAGTCCCGCTGTCCTGCAGAAGTGGAGGCAGATCGAACTGGACCGGCAGAGCCTCAAAGTTAACTCCAAGGCCACGCTGACCAGCCCCGTCAACGAGCTGCACAACAAGACCGCCGTTAGCGAGGAGGCAAAGATGAAGTCCGGAGACAGAGTCACGTCGGTCAACAAGAGGAGGCTGCTGTTCGACCCTCCAGCCGGAGACACAGACACCTTCCAGAAACAGTCTGTAAAGATCCGGGTCCCTGCGATCCGCTACAGCAGCGAGACGACTTTCAGAGGAAGTTCAGACTTTGAGCCGTCGGTCGGTGCTCCTGAATCCGGCAGCGGAGGAGCGATTTTCAGTCGAAAACAGTCATTCTCGCCGTACACTAAAAACTCTGGTTTCCAGTCCTGTAAAAAAGTGCCAAAGGACTCACAGAGTCCAAGGAAGGAGTCTGACAGTGTCCTCCACAACCAGTCTACCTCAAGGAGGGGCAAGAAGAGGGAACAGAAGACCAAACACCTGGACTCGGAGCAGGACTCTGACCTGAAAAGGAGCCGGTCCGTCAGCCAGGAGGCCTTCGACGAGAGGTACGTGAGTCAGACCCAGCAGGAGCGCCAGGACCGAGCCATCGCCGTGAAGCTGCAGAGACAGTTCGACCTGGAGAACCAGACCATCAACCGCCGGAGGAGCCCCGATAAGTACTTCCTGCGCTCCTGGATGTCCAATCAGAACCGCAGGAGGCGTGGCCTGAGGAGATCCCGACGAATCAACAAGAAGCACTAGAAAGGGGTCGTCCGCCGACTCTGCAGAAAGACAGATAGGAAGCGGTTCATATATGCAAAGTTACGAAAAGTATGAATGTTTTTAAAAGATGAGAAAAACGCTGTTGAGGAAAAGACTGAACACTTCCTCCAAACTTTGTTTATTTTGATCTTTTCACCAGCAAATCACCAAAAACTGAATGAAAATCATCTCCAGTCTGAAATCTGATCGGTCTGCATGTCTCCGGAGGACAACCGGACTTTATTTTGACCAAAAATCCAAAGACATGATGATAAAAAGACGATTGTTGCTCTATAAATCAACATATAACCAGACACCATTAGTCACAGGCCCAGACCAGGACTGGAGCCCCACAACCTGTTCCAGGTTTTCTGTGTGTCAGGCAGTTTGTGTTAATGTGATTTAAACTGTTCTTTATCAATTAGGGAACAAAACAATATGAACTCAATAAAGCATTATTATATACTTAATTTTAAATTGGCAAAAATATGAATGGGCTTTGGTCCTCAAACAGACTTTTGCTGCTGGGGTAGAAAGGTGGATATATGACTTCAATTAAAGATCAGTTCAAGATAACTTCTCCAGAGATAGTCCATGAAGTTATGTGATTATTATTTAGATGTTTCCAGCCCGCTGTTGGTCCTCCGTGCACGGTTTGGAAACCCCAACATTAAGGGTCAGGATCAGACAAGATCATGATTTGAAATCTCCAGTTAATCTTCCTGCCAGATGTTGCACCCAAAGAAAATGAATTATGTGCAACTCATAGACACACAGTGAACCTGGTGCTTCAGGGGCCACTGAAGATTTGAGGTCTCAGCTGCCACTGGAGGCCTGAATATTCAAACCCCGCTGGAGGTCTGAGGCTTCTAGTCTAGACGGATTTCAGAAAAAAGGCCTACTATAAGAAGTGAGGAGCATTTATGGGTACAAGTCGGGAACCGGCCTACTTTACATATCTCAAGGGTGCTGAGTCCAAAAAAAATGGTTCCCAAATGAACATTTGAGTTTTTGACCTTCTCATTTGTATATCAAATGGCCAATTGCCCATCTTGCTCAGTTGTTGGACCATTTCCCCTTAGTTTTTTTGTAAGTAGGCAATCAAAGATGAGGAAATTAAGTTTCTGGATCTATAGTCTAGAGTCAGAGCAAGAATATAGTGGAGGCTCAGTGTCTTTTTTATGTATATATACATATATATATATATATATATATATATATATGCAAAATACCAACTGGAACATTTAAAAGTGATATTGATATTGATATTTATGTCGGCCTTAAAAAATGACACAAATAATGCTTAATTTCACCTTAAAAGTTGGTATTTTGCATATATATATATATATATATATATATAGACACTGAGCCTCCACTATATCCTTGCTCTGACTCTAGACTATAGATCCAGAAACTTAATTTCCTCATCTTTGATTGCCTACTTACAAAAAAACTAAGGGGAAATGGTCCAACAACTGAGCAAGATGGGCAATTTGGCGGCCATTTTGATATGCAAATGAGAAGGTCAAAAACTCAAAATTTCGCTTGGGAACCATTTTTTTTGGGATTCAGCACCCTTGAAATAAGTAAAGTAGGCCAGTTCCTGACTTGTACCCATAAATGCTCCTCACTTTCACTTTTTGGACAATTCCGTCTAGATTATTCAGGGCCCACTGGAGGTCTGAGGAGCCAGCATGGTTCCTGGTCTATAGGTCTACTAAAAGTCTTCCAGTCTGAACATTCATCAGACGTTCTTGAAGCTCTGGATAGAGTCTTCTCTGTGACCGCTGAGGATCATGGGTACTGTAGTCTTTGTTTCGAGCCATTCGACGGACTGAGAACAGATTTCTGCAGACCAGAGAGGAGCCTGTGTTTGTGAATCATGCCTGAAGCCGTATTCACAGAAAAAGAGACAAATTAAAGTTTTAACCTGTAAAGTTCTGGATTTATTGAGTAAAAGTACTTTCAGTAAAACTACTCTGTTGTACTTCAGTAAAAGTACTTTCTGTTATCATTGGTAAAAGTACTTTGTTCCAGTGTTATGTAAATGCGGCTTCAGCTAGAAATAGTTTATGTGACATTCCTGCAGTTTCTACATTCATTCTTCTCCTCTTTTTATCGCTTCTGTTAAAGTTGTAAAACCATCATGTTGTCAGTCAGGAGGATTCTTTCAATTTGTGAGATGAGTATTATAATGATTATTGTAATTATTATAATAATTATTATTATTATTCCTGTGTGCTTCTCTTCAGAGACTCTGAAGGGCTTTTTTTACTGATGCCACATGAGCTTTACTCTCTACAACACTGATATGCACATTTTATAAAGTGTGTGTGCGTGTGTGCGTGTGTGTGTGTGTGTGCGTGCGTGCGCGTGTGTGTGTGTGTGTGTGTGCGTGCGTGTGTGTGTGTGTGTGTGTGTGTGTGTGTAATGAGTGCCAAATAATCAGAGTCAGTCTGATGGAACATGTTAATTATTAATTCAGTAGTTTTGTATGAGTGGAGATCTGTGGCTGCTGAAACCAAGAAAAACCTAAAAGACCTGAGAAAACTTGTGTCCTGTCTTCTTTATAAAGTTTATAATGTGTTTTTATATATATAATCACACAAGCACATGTACAACCTGATGCCAAAACAGTTGGGACACTGACTGCAATGTAAATTAAACAGAATGCGATCCTTAATTGATTCATATATTCAACTGAACACTGTCTTAAGACGAAATATTTAATGTTCAAACTGATGCACTTCATTATTTTGGGATTGAGGACACCAACTGTTTAAAAGTGAATTTTTTTCACATTCTGACCTTTTCTCATAGTCCCTGAATATGTCTCCTAGGCCTTGACTTTGTCTCCCTATCCCTCACTTTATCTCCTAGCCTTGCCTCATAGTCTCTGACTTTGTCTCCTAATCCCTGAATATGTCTCCTAGTCTCTGGATATGTCTCCTAGTCTCTGTCATTATATCCTTGTCCCTAGATATGTCCCCTGTTCCCTGACTTTGTCTCCTAGTCCCTGACTCTGTCTCCAAGTCCCTAAATATATCTCCCAGTCCCTGACTTTGTCTCCTGTTCTCTGACTTTGTCTCCTTGTCCCAGACGTTGTCTCCTCGTCCCTGAATATGTCTCCCAGGCCCTGACTTTGTCAGTCCATCTCAGATGAGCCTGGCCTCACAGTCTCTAAATATGTATACACAATAAAGATGATCAGTTTGAATATTACATTTATTGTCTTTGTTCCATTCTGAATTTCTGAATTTGAATATGTATGAATATTTATGAGCTAAGTGTATTTCTCTTTTATTTACATTTTGTCCCTACTTTAATGAAAAGTTAAGTCAAGTCAAGTCAAAGTTTATTTATAGAGCACATTTAAAAACAACCTCAGTTGACCAAAGTGCTGTACAGTTATTAAAACAGAATAAATCATACACAAATAGGTATAAATAAAAACAATGAAAACAATGAAATACTAAAAACAGTAAAAACAATAAAATAAAATAGTAATAAAAACTCAATCCAAAACAGTGTTAGAGATTAAAAAAAAAGACAAATAAAAGGGTAAAAAAACAGGAACATTGTTTATTTTAATTGAGTATTTTTTGTTAATTTAGTCATTTTATTGCAGTTATTAAATCATAAAATATTCTGCTTAATTTCTTACTGTTATAAAATCTAATAATTTATTTGCTTTTATATATTTATTTATATGTTTGTTTTTGTGTGGGAGAAAAAAAGCGTACTCGCCGCCGCCGCTGCCTCGGTTACGCGGACGCGATTACGTGGCTGGTCGTTCAAAATCTCGCCGACAGCCAATCAGAAGCGTCCAGGTCACTGATGCCGTATTCGTAGCGGAAGAGAAGATGGCTGCTGCGAGGAACGGGAAGACCGGACTTCTGGAGAAAGTGAGCACTAAAGTTTTACTGTTTTCACTCAGCTGGAAAGAAGAAGCTTAGGGGGTTTATTTTCTCAGAATAATAGTCAGACTGTGGGGGAGGACAGTTCAGCTCTTTGACAGATGGCGTCACCCCGCGGCGGCGCTGCTGTTAGCATGCTAAGCTAACATTAGCCGGGTGAAGTGCTTTTATTTTGTAATTAAAATTAAACCCAATTCACAGTGAGGGTTAGATTGTATGTTTCTGCTGTTTGGGTTCATCAGTCTGTGTCCAGACTGGGTTGACTGTTCCCAGCTGTTACAGACAGCTGCTGCACACACACCATTTAAGTTTATAGTAATTTAAACCCAAACACAGGTGTTATTAATGAGGTTTAATCAGCTTAGCTCTATGCTCAGTGGACACATGTTGGTGCATGACTCCTGTTGTGTTTGCACCAGAGGTGGAAGAAGTATTCAGATCCCTTACTGAAGTAAAAGTACTACTTCCACACTGTGAAATTACTCCACTACAGTAAAAGTCCTGCATTCACAACTTACTGAAGTAAAAGTGCAAAAGTATCTGCATCAAAATGTACTTAAAGTATCAAAAGTAAAATTTTGTTAAATCAAATCAAATCAAATCAAATCAAACTTTATTTATATAGCGCTTTTCATACATAAAAATGCAACACAATGTGCTTTACAAAAAATAAGAAAAAACAAACAATAAATAATAAATACAATACAATAATGTTATGTAGAATAGACCCACTCAGATTGTTTTATATATTCTAAATATATTATTGTATTATTATTATTTATGTGAAGCATTTACAGTCATGGAAAAAAAATGTTAGACCACTCTAGTTTTCTTCAATTTCTTGTCCATTTTAATACCTGGTACAACTAAAGATACATTTGTGGTTTTCTTGATCATGATTTGGGTTATTATCAAGAAAATCATGTAAAATGGCTAAATATCAGCTCATAAATTAAACTCTTATGATCTATTTTTGTTGTAATCCTTATATGTGTCCAAACAAATGTACATCTAGTTGTATCAGGCATTAAAATGAACATGACAAGGGTGGTCTAATATTTTTTTCCATGACTATATGTAGTAAGTGTTTGCATTTTTTCAAGGTTGGGCTAATTTAACTAGCTATTATACTCTTATGAGGTTTTTTTTTTTAAAAGTATACATTCATCATGTTTTTATGTTAAATCTTGACGTGAAAAGTAACTTAAGCTGTCAGCTAAACGTAGTGGAATTGAAGAATAAAGTCGCATAAAATGGAAATACTCAAGTAAAGTACAAGTACCTCAAAATTGTTCTTTAGTACAGTACTAGAGTAAATGTACTTAGTTACATTCCACCACTGGTTTGGATTGTATTTAGTTCATGAAAATTGAAAATAACTAATCTTTGTTTTTGCTACCAGTGGCAAAGGAAGCACACATTTAATAATTAACATGATGTATAGTACATTATTTTAGTATTTTACACTGTATTATTACATTATTTCCGATATAATGCTTCTATATTATTACATTATATTAAAACTTAAGAAATATAATTTCTTAATCATATATATATATGTTGTACTTTTCATTTTTACTGTTTAAAACGAATCAAAATAAGTGTTTTGCTCTTAAATCAATAATAAAATTATAGAAACATTGTTTAAAAAAATACAAAAATCAGTTGTAAAAAGTGAAATGATTGTGTTGATGTTTATGTTTTAGTGGAGAATAGATGAGAAACCAGTGAAGATCGATAAATGGGACGGAGCGGCTGTCAAGAACTCTCTGGATGACGCCGCAAAGAAGGTCAGCTTTTATTCTGAAAGATCATCAAAACTTATGATTTTAATTAATTGCATTTCTAAGTAGTTTATCAGAATTAATCCCCAATTTAAAAAATATTTTTAATTCACATTATTTTTTTTTGTTTCATTTAGACATTATGTAATTACATTTATTTTATCCTGTTTATTTTGTTGTAATTTATTTTTTCCTTTTTTTTGTATAAATCATCATCATATCAATCATTATACATTTAATTAATTTAACATGTATGCTGATTTTTGATTTTAATATATATCAATAGTTATGAACAAATTGTTTCTTTTTATTTACATTTTGTCCCTTGACAAACCCACTTCAAGTCATTTCAAAGTCATTTTTGTTGTAGTTATTATTAAATCATAAAATATTCTGTCTAATTTATAACTGTTATAAACTTTGATATATATTCTTATGATATTTTACATTGATTGAAAACATCTTCAATCTATGACAACCATAAAAAGACATTTAGGTAGAATTAGTAATGAGTGTGTGTGTGTATTAACCCTGTGTCCCGTGGCGGCGCCCCCTTCAGGTGCTGCTGGAGAAGTACGGTTATGTGGAGAACTTTGGGCTGGTGGACGGTCGTCTTCTGATCTGCACCGTTTCCTGTCTGTTCGCCATGCTGGCTCTGGTCTGGGACTACCTGCACCCCTTCCCTGAGTCCAGACCGGTCCTGGCCTGCTGCGTCATCTCATATCCTTTAACACAGGGGTGGGCAATTAATTTCCCCAAGGGGCCACATGACCAATGCCACGAAGGTTGCAGGGGCCGGACCAAAACTCTGAACTAAATTCTGCTCAATATTAATTTAATCGCTTTATAAAATACAGTAAATTATCTGGTTTTGGGCTGCTACTGATAAGAATACATGTTATGATAAGACTGTTAATGTGGAGTAAATGACCTTTAGCAAGGTTCCTATTGGTGTTTTTGTGTTACATAGCTTGTTTGTACATTTTCTAGGTGTTTTACAATGTTGTGATGCTTTTATTTTGAAAAGGTGCCGTCCAGTGTGAAACGGGTGCTTTCATTTTGAAAAGTAGTGACAGGAAATAACGGGTGGAACGGTAAAATGAAAAAACGAACGGTAAATAATAACGAGTGTGTCGTAATTCATATAAAGTTGATATAAAGTATCAAAATGCTTCTATAGTGGCTGACTGACAGGACACAAGGTTTGTTAGAGTTTATTTTCTTCTGTCATATATATTAGTGGCTATATTTGTTGTCTTAACTATAGTAAAAGTGCTTGTTAGCTCAAGTGCTAATGCTAATGTTTGTTAGCTCTTACGGTGGATTCACAAGGTGACCATGGAATGTCTTATTTTTATTTTCATGGAGCTACGATTTAAAATAAATAACTTAATGCTACTAAACATACATTCAATCCACAAAAACAATATAGAGCATGTATGTTATGCAGTAAACCAGTAACTTTATGCAAAAAGCAATACCCGTTTTTGACAAGGTACCTCGGTAACTCGGGTAACTCAGATATACGTAAATCGCCTTCAAAATAAAAGCACTGCGGTTGTATTGATTTCTAATTTCTGGGTAACCTCACGCGGGCTGGATGGATGGATGGATGGATAGATACTTTATTTATCAAGTGTCCTGTAGCAGCATTCAAACATACATTGAACAGACACTATACATACATTAAAATGAAACTTAACTTATAAATAATTAACCTATGATAAAAATTCAAATCTTGGCTAAAAACTTTTTAAAGACTTTAACCGGGAAATAAAAAATTGCATTACTTACAATAATAATGCACAGATAAATTCAACATTTGCAAAGTTGACCAGGAAAGAATAGTGCAAAAACAGCTAATGAAAGTGCACATTGTCTGTTGGGGACAAAAGAGTTTTTGAGTCTATTGGTGGAGCTGGATTGGGACAGGAGTCTGCCACTGTATATATATATATTTTGTTGGTAATTTCCAGTAAAAATTATGTTGAAGTTGCTCAGTATGGGCCGACAGCAGCATCCAAATATGTTAATGAAGCTGTTGAAACATATTACAGATTAGGTGAATAGTGAACGTCTGTCCGATTGTGATAAAACATAATCAAATGAACTGTATAAACAATGTTAGATATCTTTAATGTCAGAAGTCTTTGTATAGTGTGAGTTTGTGTGTCTGATGGTTTCCGTTCCCTAACCCTCCCTCACGTACTTCATCATGATGGGGATCCTGACTCTCTACACGTCCTACAAAGAGAAGAACATCTTCCTGGTGTCTCTGCAGAAGGATCCGGCTGGGATGGATCCTGATCACGTCTGGCAGCTCTCCTCCTCCCTCAAACGGTCTGCTCTTAATACTTGCATCCTCTACAGCAGTAGTTCTCAACCTTTTTGAGTCGCGACCCCCAATTTAACATGCATGTTGTCCGCGACCCCCGCTCACTGAACAGAATCACACACAATTCAGATTTCCCAAAAAAAGAAACAAAATGACCAAAAAAAGGAAACAAAATGACCAAAAAAGACACAAATTGAGCACAAAATGATCAAAAAAGACACAAAATGATCAAAAAAGACACAAAATCACCAAAAAAAGAAACAAAATTACCAAAAAAAAGACACGAAGTGACTAAAAAAAGACCTAAAATTACCAAAAAAGGAAACAAAACTACCAAAAAAGACACAAATTGGCCACAAAATGATCAAAAAAGAAACAAAATTACCAAAAAAGACATTAAATGACCAAAAAGACTAAAACACATTAACACATGAACATTTTAACACAGTGGAGACAGAGCTGACTTCCAAAATGAGTTGGCGACCCCCAGAAATCATCTCGCGACCCCAAGTGGGGTCCCGGCCCCAAGGTTGAGAATAGCTGCTGTAGAGGACAGAAGCTGCCATGATGTTTCGGTTTTAATTAGCTTCTGCATTTACATTTGTATTTAATATCTTATTTTTTTTTAATCTTTTTTTAATGTTTAACTTTAAGTTTTACTTCATTTTAAATTAATCATTTTAATCTTTTCTGTTTACATTTTTATTTGAAATTATATTTCAGCATATATTTATTTCATTGTATTATTTCCTAAGCATTTTCCTGCCTATTCATTTCCCCAAACTTGTTTGTTTCTGTATTTTATTTTGTTTTTCAAAATAGTTTATTATTTTGGCAACCTCTGTCCTCCATATATTTCCACCTTTTTATCAGGTTTTACAGTTTTATTGCTGCTGTATTATGAAGCTCTGCAACATATCACATTGTGAGAAGAAAAAACTATTATACAGAAAATAATTTGTTTTGTTTTTAAATTAACAAACACAGTGGCATCATGTAAACCAGGGGTCTCAAACTCAAATTACCTGGGGGCCGCTGGAGGCAGTATCAAAATGACCAAAAAAAGACACCAAATTACAGAAAAAGACAAAATGACTGAAAAAACACTACATTACGTTAAAAAAAATACGTTAAAAAGACACAAAATGACCAAAAAAATACACGAAATGACCCAAAAAAATACACAAAGTGACCAAAAAGACACAAAATGACTAAAAAACTAAATTACTTAAAAAAGACACACAATTACCAAAAAAGACACAAAAGGACAGAAAAAAAGACAAAATTATTTAAAAAAGACAAAATTACCCCATAAAAGTAATTAAAGGGACCTTCCACACACAACACAGTAAAGTGTAATTCATATAAAACTCACATTAAACTTTCATATCAAGGTGGGGGCCACAAAATATCATGACGAGGGCCGCAATTGGCCCGCGGGCCGTGAGTTTGAGACCCATGATGTAAACAAACGTGTGTGTGTGTGTGTGTGTGTGTGTGTGTGTGTGTGTTTTCTCAGGTTCGATGACCAGTACTCTCTCAGAGTTTCCTTCTGTGACGGGACCTCCAAAAACTTCCGTGAAGCCGAGTTCACCAAGTCCGTGGCGGCGTTCTTCGACGAGAACGGGACGCTGGTGATGGACCAGTTTGAGAAGAGCGTTTCTAAGCTGCACGACACGCTCTCCGCCGAGAAGAAGACCAAATAACTGCAACGCGTCACTCGTCAACATGTCAACAACACATTAGTACGTCAACAACTCATCACGTCTCTGTAACCGTGCCGCATGAAGAATCGTCTCTGCTGTTGGCGGGAGCATGTCAGTCATCGCGTCAGTCAAACTGTAATAACGTCAACGTGAATTCCTCTTTAACACATTTAGAAGAAAGTTCACCTGTTTGGTTTTTTTAACTTGTGGAGTTGTTACTTCCTGCAGGTTTGTTGTCAGTATTTTTTTATATTTCTGAATCTCCAAAATAACATTTCAGCTCCACAACAGTTCCTGCTGAAGGTTTTTAAAAACTTTCCAGGTTTCTCAGTCGGTAAAGTACGGAAGGCCATTTGTGCCAATGTGATTTAAAAAATAAAAAAATAATAAAAAAGTTGGTCAGTGTGATGAGAAACTTTCTTAAAATAATGACTTTGAAGTAAAAATAAAATAATTTTCTTTGTTTGTAAAAAAAAAAAAAAAATTGTCTCCGTGTCAGTGGTTACTTAGCAACAGATTAGCATAATTAGCATTTATCGGGTTTAGTTAGCAGGATGCTAACGATGCTAATTGCAGGACATGTTGATGCCTTACAAAAGGAAGTGGACTGAATGTCGACCAAACTTAAACTTTTTTTGAATGTTTTTTATTATTATTTTCTCTGTAACTTCGGAAAGCAGTTTGTGAAACATTAAAGATGGAGAAAGTTACAGAAAATATATATATTTTTTATTGTTTTTATTTTCTCTGGCAGAACCCCAGTTCATCCAGCAGGTGAAGCTGTTGATTCACGTGTTTAAATGTGACTTTATTCTTTATTTTGGTTCCCTCGTCCTCCACACAAACAACAAGAACAAATAGTTTCAATAAAACAAAAGACAAAATAAACAATATTAAAGAAGTGAAATAACTCCACATCTGGAAACAATATCAACAAAAAACCCCAGAAAGCTTCATAAAGAAAATCATCAGCTTTCTTTTATTTACATTTTTTAATTAAAATCTAATATAAGTCTGATGCTCCAGACCATAGTAGTGACTGTGACGTCACCCATTGGTCAATATGCATTGAAATATTGAAGTATTTTCAGTTTACACTGAATGTTATTACATAACTTACAAAACTTGTCTTCAAAGTCAAGCAAAACATATACATAAACAAATGCCAGAATATTTAGGTAAAGATAATAAACGTCATCTTGATACATTGCAGGTTAAGTTAATTAATGCCGTCTCAGTCGCTAAAGTTATTGTTAATTTATATGCGTCAGATGATGATGTACTATGCACAAAGTATATGTAGCTGTGCCATTCAGAAAGTTATACATTTCTTTATTGTGTTAACAGGGAGCGACAGTCTGCTATTATCCTTTATAGTTTTTTATAAATAACTTTTTAAACTGCAGCGCTGAATTTAAGCATGACATCCAGTTACGCAATGACGCACTCCTGCACACTGGGAAGGCTCCATTAGTGGTTCTACCAGTGTTAGGAAGGACCCGACTCTGAAGGGAGGATCCCACCAAGGAAGGATCCTTGACTTTGGGATACAGCCCATATTTGGACTGTGGAGGAGCAAGAGGGATCTGACGACACTGACTACACGTCAACCTGACTAGTCTAGACGGATTTCAGAAAAAAGGCCTTCTATAAGAAGTGAGGAGCATTTATGGGTACAAGTCGGGAACCGGCCTACCTTACATGTTACATGTACCTTACCTTACATGTTTTTGACCTTCTAATTTGTATATCAAATGGCCAATTGCCCATCTTGCTCGGTCATTGGACCATTTCCCCTTAGTTTTTTTGTAAGTAGACAATCAAGATGAGGAAATTAAGTTTCTGGATCTATAGTCTAGGGTCAGAGCAAGAATATAGTGGAGGCTCAGTGTCTTTTATATATATATATATATATATATAATATATATGCAAAATACCAACTGGAACATTTAAAAGTGATATTGATTGAATATTTATGTCAGCCTTAAAAACCACATAAATAATGCTTAATTTCACCTTAAAAGTAGGTATTTTGCATATATATAAATATACATAAATACATCTTGTGTTATATACAGTCTATGGTTGTGACCCGTGAAGTGGAATACTATATGCTGTCCTGCCGATATTGGTTATTAAAGAAGATAAAGGAATAAGTGTGGAGTTATCTTATAGCCTGCTCATCACCCATCAGCCCGAGAGACTGGAGAACGCTACCCCGACAAGAAATAAGGGTTACACAAACAATGTTTATTGGGATTTTTAGTTTCTCACACTTGTGGATATTGAACATGTCCCAGGTCAAATTGACCAACAAACAGTATTGCTGTTCCTGAGAAATGAACATAACAGGAGCGTTAACTTTAGATTTTTATCCTCACAATTTCAGTTCGTTATCCTTTAAAAAAATTAAAAAAAGATTTAATTGTTATTTCAGTTAATGAAAATGCTTTTCCAATTCTAGTTATTTCGTTAGTTTTCGGTAACTGTAATAACCTCGCGCCGCACGTCCAGTCTGTACAAACAATAAAAATCAAGGTTTTTTTTTTTTTTTTTGTGAAAAATCTTTTTATTGGTATTTGTAATTAAACAAAAAATAGGTTACATATTCTGTAAGTGTACACATTAACTCCCCCCTTCCCCCCAGCCCACCCGCCTATCCCACCCCATTGTCCCATATCCTCTACAAAAAAAAAAAAAAAGGAGAATACAACAGAGAAAGTAATGCAATAAGGAAAACAGGAGAGGAAAAAAAAAAAAAGGTAACAGCTGAATCGACTGCTAAAATAAAAAAAGTGTATATATGTGTATAAAATGTGTATATATGTGTATAAAATGTGTATATATGTGTATGCTATACATACACATATATACACATATATATACATATACATACACATATACATACGTACATACACACATGCATACATATATATACACACACACATACATACATACATACATACACAAACATATACACATAAATACACACATATATACATATACATACCTATAAAGTATTTAAAATAAAATAAATAAATAAATAAAAATAAATTATAATAATAATTAAAAAAAAATGAATAAATAAAAAATCAAGTTTACTTTGAACTTTGATGACCATGTTGAGCATCAGAGGGTTAAAGATTAAACCTGCAGTGGACCAGTGGGCGGGGCCGGGGCATGAGTGGGCGGAGCTAGATTATAAGTGGGCGGGGCGTGTTGTGAGTGGGCGGGGCCAGAGCTCAGGGCTGCTGTGTGTCTGTCAGCGGTGATTAGAGCGACAGGGAGCAGAGCGTCGGAGTGTTTCTGTCTCTCGGCCTGACATGGCCTGTCTGATGGCCGCCTGGTCCGTCCACAACCCCACCGTCACCAACTCCATCATCATGGTGAGTACAACACAACACAACAACAACAACAACAACAACAACACAACACAACACAGTGTGGGGAGATATTGGAGCAGGGTAAATACATTAATATCCAGTGGCTGAAAGTAACAAAGTACATTTACTCAAGTACTCTACTTAAGTACAATTTTGACTTACTTGTACTTTATTTAAGTATTTCCATTTTATGTAACTTTATACTTCTACTCCACTACATTTTAGAGGCAAATATTGTACTTTTTACTCCACTACATTTAGCTTTAGTTACTTTACAGGTCGAGATTTAACATAAAAAAAATACATTTAAAGGGATTTGACTTGTTGTTTTTTAATTAAACCTTGTAACAGTATATTAAATAGTTAAAACGATCCCTAACTTGATCAAATTACATTTGATTACTTGTGCTGCTTACATAAATACATCATAATATTAATCCAATAATATACTTATATTGATATATATAAAACACTCTGAGTGGGGTCATTCTGCATAACGAGTACTTTTACTTTTGATACTTTAAGTACATTTTGATGCTGATCATTTTTTACTTTTACTTCAGTAAGTTTTGAATGCAGGACTTTTACTTGTAGTGGAGTAATTTCACAGTGTGGTATTAGTACTTTTACTTAAGTAAGAGATCTGAATACTTCTCCCACCACTGTTAATATGGCATTAAATCTTCCAAAAATAATAATAGACATTCATTATTTGATTAAATTATTAAATTATTGGGCATTAAACATTATTTACAACACCACATCTGAACATGTTTGCATACAGGAGCATCTCAATACATCAGAATATCATGAAAAAGTCAACTTTCAGTAGTTCAAGTCAAATAGCCCCAAACAAGTATTGAGTGAATATAGATGAACACTTTTCAGAGGCCAACATTTCCATATTAAACATACTTTTTTCTGTCTTTTATAATATTCAAATTTTTTTGAGACACTGAATTTTAGGTCTTCATTAACTGTAAGCCACAATCATCATAATTAGAACAAATTAAATAAATTAAAACATGAAATGTTTAATTCTGTGTGTAATGGATTTATATAATGTGTTATTTCCACTTTTTTTAATTGCATTACTGACCTAAATACACTTCTAATCTATTATATTTAAATCTATTGAGATGCACCTGTACTTATTATTTTTATAGTTTTCTATTTATTTTACCAAACTCAATTTTTTTAAATTTTTTTAAATACTTTTTGCATGTCTTTATTCTAAACCTGAGGGGGTTGTCATGGAGTAAACTCTAACTTAAAAATAACTCTAACTTAAACTTAAAAATGAATAGAAACACAGGTTCAAGAATAAAATACATTTAAAAATAAATTAAAGGAAAATATTAGATATGAAGAAATTAATATGAAAAATAAATATGCTTGGGGAAACTAATTGGAGGGGGAAAAGTGCAGAGAAAATAATATTTCCATTATATATAAATTTAAGTCACACTCAGATGAATAATGCCTATATATGTTTTACATACAATGTTTGATCTAGTTGAATAGCATATTCATTCATTTATTGAATCTTTTTTTTTTATGTGATTTTTGATACATTTTAAAGCATATACGTTTATTTATTGAGTCTTTTTTTTTGGGGGGGGGGGGGTATTTTTTTTATTTCAGACACATTTAATAGCATTAATTCATTTATTAAGTCATTTATTTATTTTTTATTTTAGCAGCTTCTGTCCATCATATAGGATGAGCTGGGTATAAAAAAAAAAATACCTAGAATTAATAAACTAGAATTGAAAAAACATTTTTGTTAACTGAAATAATAATAAAAACTAGAGTTTTTAAAAAAACGATAACTAACTGAAAATGTATTGCGTGGTTACAAAACTAACTAAAATTATAGTGAAAATGTCCTTAGTTTTCGTTTTTGTCAACTTTTTCCATTCATAATTCAGTGTTTCTATTGGAACATGCAACACATGGTGAATATGTTTACTGAGACTGGGATGTTTACACTAGAACCAAAATTCAAAACACCAAGAACTGTAAGAGTTAATAACCTTATTGGGGCTGAGATGATAAACCAAAGGAAATAAAGGAAACATTTATTATGACCTCTTTGAATCTGGCACCAACATATAGCCCATTACAAAAAAACTAAAACTAACACTAAAACTAATAAAAACTAAACTAAAAGTAAGCATTTTCAAAAAATATAAACTAAACTAAAACTAGAAAACTCACTCTAAAAACTAACTGAAACTAACTGAATTTGAAGACAAAAATTCACAACAAAATTAAAACTAAAACTAATGAAAAATCCAAAACTAAACCACAAAGTGCACTGTGGTAGTGACCTGTCAATCATAAATCCTCACCTGCTTTATGGTCTATTTTACTCTAAATGGGACCATGATGTACTAAATAATCATGCTAAAGTATTATTATGGTTTTTACTTTTTACTCTTTTAATTCATTTTTAACTCTAGCTCTGTTTTTATTTTTTTTATTTTTTTTATTAGTACTTTACTGTTTTCATTGTTTTTTAGTTATTACTATATTTGTGTATGATTTTATTGTATTTTGATATTTGTACAGCACTTCGGTCAACTGAGGTTGTTTTTAAATGTGCTCTATGAATAAATTCTGACTTGACTTGATTAAATAATACTAATAATTAAATATTAAATAATATAAAAAAAATAATATGACATCATATTATAGATTTTGATATCAAATATTGTAATTTAATAAAATATAATATGTATAATAAAATATATAAAATATAATACAAGACAATATATAAAATGTAATTATAAAAGATAATTCAATACATTATACTATATAAAATAATATACAATATAATTGATAGAACAATCAAATAATATATATAAAGCAATATAATACAATATATTATGTTATAATATAATTTTAAAAAACTGTCGTCAAAAAATAAAATAAATTAAGTATTTTTAATTAATATACAATATAAAATAATTTTTGAGATATAATATGATAATATAAAACACAATATATTCTATTATAATATAATACAAAATTAAATATACTATATATACTATAAAATAATATGGGATCAGTGTGTGTCCGACAGTGACCTCCTGCTGCTCCTGTATGGAGGCAGATTAGAGCTCCATATGGACGCGTCAGTCACAACAGCTGACGGGTAATCTGACAACAACTTCCTGTTGTCCTCTAAACAAGCACTGCAGAATGAGATGCATGGAAACACTGTGAAAGAGTTAGAGCAGAATTATGACTGATTATTATTTTATTGATATAAGCAGAAAGACCTACGTGGTAGAGGCCGTACAGCATAGTATCACAATATTTTGTGTGGCAGTATTATATCGATCCATGGCTGCCAAGTATCGATATTTAGCGTTACGGCGGCTGTAGCGGGCTCACTTTTAGGAATATACTGTAGATACAGTTATCATATGAAACTAGAAGATCTAAGGAATCTATAGGCATAATAATGTGTCAGGATATCATAATAACGCTGCAAAGTTAGGCCCTGTTTACACGAGGACGCTTGCGGGTAAAAACGACAAAATATTTTATCTGAAGTGCCTTTCGTTTAGACGGTGACGGCGTTTTGGGGGCTTAAAAACGCAAAAATCTGAAACCACCTTCCAAAGTGTAAAAGTTAAATCCTCTCCTCCGTAGCGTGTCGTCTACACTGACAAGACACAAAACTCTGATCTGATCTGCTCACGTCACGTATGTGTTTACGTCACATACATGCTCCAGTACAGGAAAATAAACAAACGTGGGATTATTTCCATGGTGGGACCTTCAAGCTGCTCTGGCAGCTCTAATAAACTTACAGGAGTCTTTCCACCAAATGTCCAGGATATGTACAGATAGTATTAGTGAACAGAGAAGGATCTGGAATTACCTCCATCACATTCTGGATGCAGCGATTGGTGGGAGGAGCCAGACGGCTGTGAACGAGACCTGGGAGATCTAGTGATGGTGGAGAACTTTGTGGAAGGAGTAGCTGATGAAAATGTGTGGTGTGAAAACTTCTGCATGCCCAAAGATGCTCTTATGGCTTTAAGTGATGCCGCCTGGCTGCATACAATCCAATTTCACACACTTTTGCGTCACCGTATGCAGCAGATTTCCTCCTGAAAGCGATCGTCCAAACGCAGAATAAAAAAAAAAAAAGTGAAGACGTGACGCCACTTTTGCGTCTTCTGTTCAGACCGTCCTCGTGTAAACGTAGCCTTAGTTTCATTCAAAAAAAAATTCAGAGCGGTGAAGCTTAAAGTTTAAGACAGTTTATTAAAATGCTGCAGTTGTTGTCGTCCATACATGTTTGATATCAGTTCAGTTAGTTTGACTGAATACTTTGTTGGTCAGTCTGTGGGTTTGACTCTCATTGTGGAGAAATAAAAAGACTGAAGTGAGATGAATAGACTGATAATTTTCTCTTATTTGACAAAACAATTCTTGATTGAGTTTAATTTTGTGGACACAAAATGCAGTTAAACAGTTCGCAATTGCAATATGTTGTATCGCAATACTCACCATATCGCAAAATGCTTAAAATCACAATAATATCGTATTGTGACTCAAGTATGGGGATAAAATCGCATCGTGGGGCCAGAAACACTTCATGTCTGCTTATTGTTCGTTATCATCAACATTGAGGCTGTAAACCAGTGATCATCAAGCATCAAGTACATTATTTTTCTTTATTTTAAATCCAGCAGCCACAGTGTCTACTCAAAGTCTGGCTTTTGACAAATGTAGTTGACGAGCCCTTCTGTAAACCGACCAGATGATTATTTTTATGTTGATTGTTGTGACTGTGAACAAACCAAGGTTATAATAGTTTTGGATTTTTCATTAGTTTTAGTTTTAGTTTTAATTTCGTTGTGAATTTTTGTTTTCAAATTCAGTTAGTTTTAGTTAGTTTTTAGAGTGAGTTTTCTAGTTTTAGTTTCGTTTTTATTTTTTTGAAAATGCTTAGTTTTAGTTTAGTTTTTATTAGTTTTAGTGTTAGTTTTAGGTTTTTTTGTAATGGGCTATGTGTTGGGTGCCAGATTCAAAGAGGTCATAATAAATGTTTCCTTTATTTCCTTTGGTTTATCATCTCAGCCCCAATAAGGTTATTAACTCTTACAGTTCTGGGTGTTTTGAATTTTGTTTCGAGTGTAGACATCCCAGTCTCAGTAAACATATTCACCATGTGTTGCATGTTCAAATAGAAACACTGAATTATGAATGAAAAAACAAAAACTAAGGACATTTTCACTATAATTTTAGTTAGTTTTAGTTAGTTTTGTAACCACGCAATACAGTTTCAGTTAGTTATCGTTTTTTTAAAAACTCTAGTTTTTATTTTTATTTCAGTTAACGAAAATCTTTTTTCAATTCTAGTTTTCGTTATTTCGTTAGTTTTCGTTAACTATAAAAACCTTGGAACAAACTGAATAAATCCTCTCAGGTGAGCCAGTCATTATGATTCAGATAATCATCATGAATATATTCAAACCCTCAGAACACCAACGGGCCCCCAGACCTCATGTTGGATCCACGGACGGTATGTGTTTGTATGGACGAGGTGGTCAAGAAGCGGCCGGCGGGCAGCCAGCAGACGCCGCTGCTGCAGGGACACCTGAAGAAGGTGGAGAACAACCTGACGGAGGCCCAGAGGTTCTCCTCGTTACCTCGGAGACCAGCGGTCAACATCGAGTTCAAGGACGTCTCGTACTCCGTCAGAGATGGACCCTGGTGGAGGAAGAAAGGTACGGCACCTCATGATTACCGTATTTTCCGCACTATAAGGCGCACCGGAGTATAAGCCGCAGCAGCTAAATTGAATGATGTGTACATATATAAGCCGCACTGGACTATAAGCCACAGGTGTTTTAATGTTTAATTACCATATGTAAGAGTTCGTGCACAGAGGGGATTGTGGGGAAAGAGATGGCTGCTTGAGGAAGCTTCTTTTACAGCCAGATTGACTGTCTTTAACTTAAAAGCTGCATCATATGCATTTCTACGTTTGTTTTCCATAATGAGGGTTTGTGCATGAAAACTTCCTTTGCACAAACTATCTCGCTCTCATAATGTCGTTCTGTCTCTCGTTCTGTCTCTCGTTCTGTCTCTCGTACCACTCTCGGTTTCACTTTCACTTTTGCGCGCTACCTGTTTCACTCTTTTCCGGCGCCCTGCCAGATTGGCTCGGGGTCCTTCGTCTGCCGCTGATTACGTCACACAAAACGCTACGGCACGGCGACTCCGACAAACTAAGTAGCTTTCGACACAAATACACACAGACAAGTGAAAAATAGCTTAAAAGTATCTGAAGGACCCCGAGCCGATCTGGTAGTACACCTGCCTCCAGCTTTTCCTGCTGGAGCCCGCCGCTCCTCGCGGACCGGTCATAGAGCCCATAGAGTTAAAGTTGGTGGACTGTAACCTGTAAAATCCATAGATTTAGGAGGTAACCTAGTGGCCGTTAGCTGTAAAAATCCATAGATTAGCCGCATCGTTATATAAGCCGCAGAATCGAAAAATGGGGGAAAAGGCGCGGCTTATAGTCTGAAAATTACGGTAGTTTATAATCACTTCACTGTTGTTGATGCTGGACATTATTTTCGGTGTTTTTTTTCATCCAACATAATCAGAAAACACTTAAAAAGACTTATATCTAAAAGTTGATGTTCATCCTGATGGTCAGAATAATAAATCTGTGTATTTTTAACTTTACTCTGCTGCAGGAGGCAGATCTGAGGTCTGTGAACACAAACTACAGTCCCCTCATTGTGTTACAGACCAAAATATAGAGTTCAAAATTGTTGTAACTACGCAACGGGGCGTCAAATATGTTGGGGTATCTAGTTACAGATACCAATTGCCTCCATCACGGGTCACCAAAAATATTGGGAATTAAGGATGGTTCTTTTATGAATAAATGATGACCTTTCACAGGGCGAATATGTTAATAAAAGGGCGTTATCATAAATGCTATCCCTCCCATAAGGATACCAAATATGTAGGGATGAACCTGAGCAACACTGGTGTGGATCTCACGGTTCAAAAGTGTGATTAGATGGCTATAAGAATTATTAATAATAATCATAAATAATTATTAATTATAAGAAATTATATGACTTGATTTACTCTGAGTCATAGCTCGTAGGGGCACCATCTGTAAGAACAGAAAAATATAGCCAATTCACCTAAATCAGTCTCATAAAGTTATTAAACTATCAATTTGGAATACTGATTATTAATGATGAATATAATTATAATCAAATTACCATATTAGTATTTAATAGTGGTTGAAGGAATCGTGAATTCTTGACATAGTAGAGGTCAGCATATCGTTCATAATGTACAACATTAAATAGACAGCATTCGTAATCAAAAGGTATTTATTCTAAACAAGTAAAGCAAATAAAAGCACACATCTATAAAATAGATAACTACATTACAAAAGAGAGGGAACGTGTGTGTGTGTGTGTGTGTGTGTGTTGTAGGTTGGAGTTCCTCACACAATGAGTCGTAAAACTCCAGCTGTGAAGCCAGGTGACTAGGCTTTGCCCTGGTCATGTGAACTGTTATAAACTGTGTTTAGTTCCAGTTAATTTAAAATATATCATGTGAAAATCAGTGTATGAGCAGGTCAAAGGTTAGTATAGTTAGCTGCATATAAGACTGACTGTCTGTATGAAGCAAGATTAACATACAACTTTGATTGTAACACGAATATCACATAAATATACTTAAAACACACATTTAAACCAAATCATTAATTACAGGTCAAATCCTTGCTGCTAAAGTCCTTGCTGATTGCTTGTCTAAGCCCAGTTACATTACTCACGAATCCAGTTGAAAAGGGGGAGATCCTTTTTCAGTGGCCGGCGTGGAAGAAGGAAGTTGGGTTCAATAATTTGCTGTCTTGCAAATTAAGTTGCTGGTTGTCCTTGTTGTTGAGTTAAGCTTTCTCTGGTAGTATTAATGAACTTTGTGTTCATTAAGGCGACTTCGGTGCGCAGAGAAGGTCAAAGTTGCAGTTGTTTCAGAATTCCTTATGGAAGGAGATTCTGAATGAAGTCTCACCCTCAGTTGCATTCATTCATTCATTCATTTAGTCCACAAATGTTAAAGTCCACAAATGAACCCAAGATTCACCTGTAGTACAATCCCAACAAAATGCTACCTGGACTGTTTGAACCGTAGACACCGGCCCAACAAATCAAGAGTCAGTTACATCACAGCCCTGTTTTATAGAATCAAATAACTAATTAAAACCAAAAGAACAAATATCAGCATGATAAGAGCTACCTAAAATGACAGAAAAAATGTTGAAACATTTATTTACCTGTACTTTGATTTTTTTTTTTCAGTCATGTCCCATCCACTAACATGAGGCACGTTTCCATTAAGTACTTTTCCATCTAGTGAGCCGCTATGGCTGTGGCTTGGGAGAGAGGATCCGCCCAACTTAGCTGCTCAGGTAGCGGCTCAGAAAGTATGTGCCTCAAGTACGTACTTTCTGAGGCGATTTTGCGCATGCGTGATTCATTTGCAAACTGGTGCAAAATGGACGCTGAGGGGTTAACATCTCCTGCTCCGACTGCAGCTGGGAGAGACTGCTGCGGGAGGACTGGGCCGCTTGTGAGTGCTTTGGGACGGCGCCTGCTACTCGTTAAGAAGGTTAGGAACGAGTCTCCAAAAGTCTCCAATAACACCAGAAAAGGTCGCTAGATTTGTCGCCAGTTGCTTTTTTGAAAAAGAGTCTCTAGAGGTGTGTGAATAGTCTCTAAATGTAGAGACAAAGTCACTAAGATGGCAACACTGCTTGCTGCGTCGGTCTGTTGTCACATTCGAACTCCGTTGGTTAGCTGCTACAAAAGTACCTGTATGGGAACAGAGGCCGAGGGGAACTAACTAGTGGGCGGAGCAAAAACACTCAGCCGCTTTCCAAAAAGTACTCAGTGGAAACACACCTATGCAGGGGGCGGGGTTTATAACCTATAGAACCCTAGAGGAAAGCAGGCCGGTTGCAGAAGGAATCAAAAATAAATACACAAGAAAACTTTAAACACTGCAAGAGTTGTAATCTGTTTTGAACATGCTGCCAAAACCCAAAATATACATTATATCAATCAATCAATCATCAATCAAACTTTATTTATATAGCGCTTTTCATACATATAAATGCAACTCAAAGTGCTTTACAACATTATATTATAATTTTATACATATACATAATTTATTTGATCCCTGAGTGACAAGTTGTTATCATATCAAGACAACATTTAAACATTAAAATAAAAAAAAGTCCTGGAAGAGGATGTCGCCTTTTTTGCAGGCTAGTTTTCTTCAGAATCTGTGTTCTTATTGGCAGTCCATTTTTTTTAGTGTGCATCGTCAGTGTTTGTATAAAAATAATTGCTCAATACTGCAGCCGGCCACTAGGGGGGTGATCCAGATGTTTTGCCATGTCGTTCATCTTTATAAACAGTATGTGGTTCAGGCCTAGAGGTTTCTGCTTGGTTCGAGGGCAGAACTCGTTTCCCTGATGTCAGAATTTTAAGGGTAATCTATTGGTGATTTTATCTGTCCAGGGAATTAACACGTGTTTGTGTTGCTGCTGTTTATTCCTCCTGATGCAAATTCATAAAAAGCAGAACAGGCACGTACTGCTGTTTTGTTTAGTTAAATGCATTTCGTCATCCTCTACCCTGATGTCAACTTATTGCACAACCTGTTTATAATATAGTCTATACATCACTGACAGAGTCTCGAGTCAAATGACTTGGACTGAAGTCAGACTCAAGACTTGATCAGTGGTGGAAAAAGTATTCAGATCCATTACTTAAGTTAAAGTACTAATCAGGCTGTCTAATTCTTCAAGAGCTAACAGACTAACTGAATTTCCCCCCGGGGATAAATAAAGTAATTTTGAATATTGTATTTGAATTTGAATTAATACCGCACTGTGAAATTACTTCACTACAAGTAAAAGTCCTGCATTCAAAACTTACTGAAGTAAAAGTACAAAAGTATCAGCATCAAAGTACTCATTATGCAGAATGGACCCACTGAGATTGTTTTATATATTCCAAATATATTATTTGATTATTTGTATTGATGCATATATATAAGCAGTATTTTGTTTTTGTAAAGATAGAGCTCATTTTAACTATGTAATATAGGCCTACTGTTATGAGGTTTAAAATTTCTAATCACTTTAAATTAATCATTTTTTTTATGTTTAATCTCAACCTGAAAAGTAACTAAAGCTGTCAGCTAAATGTAGTGGAGTAAAAAGTACAATATTTTCCTCAAAATGGAGTGAAGTAGTACCTAAAAATTGAATTTAAGTACAGTACTTGAGTAAATGTACATTCCACCACTGGACTTGACCAATAATTCATGATTTCACTTTCACTTGAACCCACAGGTTAGGTATTGTTGCACCTAAACAGAGAGAAAAAAATTAAAAATAAATAACAGTATAAGTAAAAGTTTCTCTCTTTAAGGAACTGAAACTTAAACTCATCGTTAAACAAACTTTATTCAAAATGGACAGAAATAAAATAAAAGTCACTGAAACCGTCTCTGTTCCAACCAGCTCATTACATCAAGTAATAAACAGAGGGCAGAAGTTTTCACTTTGAAGACAATAATAAATAATTTATATCTAATTATTGGACTTGTAATCTGTAATATGGCATCATATTTTCAGGACGTTCTCAGGTACAATAAAATAATTTGTAAATGTTCTTTTAGTCTTCAGTTTGTTTGTTTGTTTGTTTATAATCCAAAGTACAAGCATCTCAAACTATACTACACTAACAGTAAATGAACTCTTTTTTTTCTTCTATTTTTATTTCTGCTTTTCGTACACAAGTGTGTGTGTGTGTGTGTGTGTGTGTGTGTGTGTGTGTGTGTGTGTGTGTGTCTGTGTCTGTGTGTGTGTGTGTCTGTGTGTGTGTGTTTGTTCTTTGGATTATCAACCTGTAATCTGTTAATCTCTGCTGTAAATAGCTGCAGGTCAGATTAGAAGCCGCTCCGTTGCTCAAGACCAAATAAAACACAAACAACAGAAAATAAACAAAAACAATAAACGTCTCAACTTCATATTTATACTTTGATTGTATAATAAATTTAATCTGTGAGATTATAAACAACATCCAGCTCTTTAACAAACGTTTAAAAGTTAGAAACAAACTATGTAAAAGTCTGATTTATGCCCAGAAAATGTATCACTGAGTGTATTAAGAATATAGACACAAAAATGTAGATTTCAGAATAAAATACAATTTACTATTGAATATATTAGTGTATATTTTAGATGCTGATATACAAAATAATTTTGGATAATGTTCCTTATATTAATTATATTTTTCACAAATATATTGAATAAAACAATAAATAATTAATAAAAGAACAACGAATCACAGAAACCCCCAAAATAAAACAAACTAAATAAATAAGTTTAATTAATAATATTGTATAAAACAAATAGATGTGACAATAAACGCAGACTCGTGCAGAAATGTTTTGTCTTGTTCAGTTTAAAATATTTATTCAATTTTATTTTATTTATTTATTTTTGCGCCTCCTTAAATAAGCCTTTAGAAACAATAAATAAATAATAATAAAAAAATAAAATTGATCTTTGCTACGAATGAAGAATAAAAAAAAACATACTTAATAATGTAAACATAATGTATTAAAATGTTTATTTAATGATTTTTGCAGTATATTTATATTTAAATCAGGGATGTAGTAGTGAAGAAGATCAGTCTGACCTGAATCAAGTTCAGGTTTCTGATGTTGTGATTATTAATCAGTAAAATAAACAAATTAACACTGGATACAGTGACATACACTGTAAAAAATAATCTGTTTAATTCACAGTAAAATACCGGCAGCTGTGGTTGCCAGAATATCATCGTAAAAAATACAGTGAGTGGGTTTTCTACTGTAAATTTAAATGTGAATATCAGCAAAAACTGTAATTTAGACTGAAAAGTCCCGTTATTATTAGGGTAAATGTGTCATTTTGACATTATGATATTTCTCCATTAATTTTACATGAAAATGTTATATTTTTACAGCAGAACTGTGAGTTTCCTACAGTTCATGACAGTAAAAGTAAAAATTGTGCTATTCCTTGATTTACGGTAATTAAAAGTGCCTACTACGGTGATACACAATTTTTTATTTTACGCCCCATTCCTGATGCAATTTGACAGTTTTACTTTAATTTCTACAAACATTTTTTACAGTGTACTTTCTCCTCACATTACTTGAAAGTAAATGAACACACGTACAACATGTACTCACTGTTCTGTGGACACAAGTGTCATGTTTCCTCTTTGTTCCCATCAGAGTTTCAGTGAGAAAGACACCTGCTCAGGTGAGAGGAGCTCCGCCTCCGCACAACAATGAGGTTCACCTGTCTGTCAAAGTACTCACTGTGGCATGCAGCATGTTCATTCAGAAATTTTATTGAGTAGGATAAACCCCTTGAGAGGAATCCTCTGGTTTTCGAGGGGGTCCTAAAGTACATTACAAAACAAAACACTCAACAATTTACAGACATACAACAACAAAGACAACAGGCATCAACACAAACATAACAAACAAAAAATGAACACAAGAATGAACACAAGAATAAACACAACCTATCAAATTGAAAAATTACATAATTTTATCTGAAACATGTGCAGTTTAACTCAAAATAAGAAGACAGGGCATATTTAAAACTATGAAAAGACGTCAATGATCGTATGTTTACAGGAAGATTATTCCTCTGATGGTGCTTTGAACATAAATGCTTTTTTACCAATTGTTTTATTCACTGTAGGAATGAAAAAATAAGTACTGAGATGAGTGTCTTAATTGATATGTTGAGGAATATGGAATCAAAAATTGTTGTAAATAAACAGGATAATTGCAATGTGTACAACTAGTACAAAATACTTCATCAAGACATGTCACCCTGACCTCTGAAGTTCTGATTATCTTGATTACCTTAACTTAAGTCTGAGGATGTCTCTGAGATTGAGGCAAATTTAAAATGTGTTTCAGACGGGGGTGGGTGCTTGCGGTGCCTGTGGGGGAAGAGAAGTTGTTTTTTATTTATTATTTTTTATTATTTATTGTTGTTTGCACTTAAAAAACATACAATTGTTAGGAAATAACAGTACAAGAAACAGTAAAAGAAAATGCAGGAAAGATCAAAAAGCCCAAAGGGCTTATATACGCGACCCTCCCTCTTAAACCTATAAGTAACTATTCTTTACTTAAATTACATAGCTAGATGATGAATAAAAAAACACAAACAAAATTTAAACAAAACAAATACAAAGGTGTAGAACATCTATTGGGATTTTTTGAGCTTGGTCTTAAAAGTATTTAAAGAGGAACATGATTCTGTTAGATGTTTTATGTCATTCCACAGCACCTTGATAGAAACACACCCAATCCCTCTGGGGCCTTTTTTTGTAATGGAGACACGCAGAGTGAGCGGCCATTAGAGAGGGCGTGGCCAGAAGCTTTCCCAAAGGCCACTTTTTACCCTAATGGAAACGCGCATTTGTCTCTGGTCGGGCAATCGACATACTGGTGTAGGTCAAGTCATGTTTTCTCCCCAGTGATAACAGTGGAAGTGTTAGGCTGCTGCATCAATATCCTTGCACCAGTGGCATGTATGACGTGAGCAGCTGCCTCCGCATCAGCTGATGGAGGAATGTAAACAGCAATCGCCATGGCAGCCGAAAAACTCCGGCAGATAATAAGGACGATGCCCGTGTTGGGATTGTGCGACATGTGGACTAAGGTTCATTTGTATATTTGAACTGACGTGAATTAAAATGCAGCAGCATTTTAATTTGGCATCCGGGGCCTCCATATTGAGTTTCTGGCCAGAAAACCTCCCTCTCTCCTCCCCATGATGCCTGGCGTTTATGACCATTACAGATGTGTGATCACTCCATTGGTCAGGAAGACCTTTGACACCACTAGCCTGGCTAACACCAGACTAATCTCAAATGAGGTCTAGTCTGGCAACGAGCAATGCTTTTCTCCGCAGAGGAGGTGTGGTTTACGATCCTCCGGAGCCGTTTATTGGACGCTTAGAATGTCTATCAAAGCGTCTGTAGGTAGCTCTTAGCCAATCAGATCAGTTATACCAGATGACGACGTAGAGCAACAGAAATTGATGTTTGTTGTGTGTGTGTCTGTGAGAGAGTGTTGCTTGCTGCTTTGCTTCTCCAGTTCTCGCTTTCTGCAAGAGTATTTATTTTCACGCTTTATTCTCCCTCATGTCATTCAGCCACACACATCCACTGATTTTATGGGCAATAAACAAGCTGCTGCGGGTCTCTGGGGGCTCCGCTGTCCCCCGGCTCGTAGCCAGATCACCGGCGGTGACCGGCGGTCTCGCCGGTGCGGCGCTACGAGCCGGCGCTACCGGTGATCTGGCTACGAGCCGGGGGACAGCGGAGCTGCCGAGAGACCTTTCGCCTTTCAACTTTCGCTCTTAACTATTTAAAATACCATCTACAGCTAAAGAGAGTTTCGCGTCTGCAGCAGCCATGTTGGATCCGGAAAACTACAAGCTTCCGTCTGCCGAGTAGTACGCGTCATCGTCTTGCCGTCCCTCCCCGTTCTGTGATTGGATCCCTAAAACAGGGCTAAGAAACCTCTCTAGTTTCCAGACCCTTTCGCAGTTCGAAATTAAATCAAGCGTGCAAGGCAGTCTGGGTATACCCAGGCTATGACACCACATGGGATCTACTGTAAAGAGCCAAGACTCCAGTTTATCTCTTTCTCCTCTCCTCTCCTCTCCTCTGCCTTCCTTGGCGATAACACTGGCCATCAGGAGGGGACACAGGACTGTTTCCTCCAGAGCCCCCCTCTTCCCTCACCTCCGGCATCTCAGGTTTGAGGCCTCCTCTAGTAAACCTTCTCTCCTGACTGCTCTGCACATCAAAAGTTGGATTAATGAACACAAAGTTCATTACAACTGCCAGGGAAACTGCCTCAACAACGTCTGTCAAGATGAGACTAGTGGGTTCCCATAGAACCCTTTTCCACCCAGATATCTTGAACCAATGATAAACTCTGAAGGGAAAATAACTGAAAAAAATCTGATGTTCCGCCAGCGGGTCAGTTAAAGGGGTTACTGCAGTTCATTGTCACTAATCTGACTGTGAGCTGCTGCTGAGTTTACCTGACATGCATCGCTGAGTCAAGTCCACTCAGGTTATTTATATCGAGAGGTTTAAAAACAACCTGCAGGGAAGCAAGTGAGTGTAATACAGATGTAATAGTGATACAAAGTAACCCAGAGAGAACCAGTGAGTTGTTATCCTGGATTTAAAAAAAAAGACATTGGATGGTGAAGAAAGAAAAAGTTTGGACACTGTGGATGAAAACAATGCATCAATATATACAGACAAATATACAAATATAACAGATCTTTTACCAGTGTGTACAGTGTTTATCATTACTACAGTACAGTGTGTATTATTACTACAGTACAGTGTCTATTATTACTGCAGTACAGTGTGTATTATTACTGCAGTACAGTGTGTACATTCTGTATTGTTTGAGGTTACTGTGGTTCAGCAGATTCAATCCAGTCAATCAGATTAAACCTGATAATCTCATTAAACAGTGTTCAGGTCTTTGGTTTCCACGGTAACTGCCATCAGTAGATAAACACTGCAGGACAGCATCATCATCTTTGGTTTCCACGGTAACTGCCATCAGTAGATAAACACTGCAGGACAGCATCATCATCTTTGGTTTCCATGGTAGCCACATTTCTATGGTTAATGTGATGGCGCTTGTTTGGATTCTTTTTCATTAAATCGAACAAAACAGACGACAGAACTGCTTCAGATTTGAATTTTACCTGATCTGTTGTTGTTGTTTATTTAGTTTGGATAGTTTACTAGTAAGTTGGTTGGTGAGTGAGTGAGTGAGTGAGTGAGTGAGTGAGTGAGTGAGTGAGTGAGTGAGATCCTGTCCGGTGACATTTGCAATGTTGCACTTTCTGGTGCACTGTAAAAAAATGTTTGTAGAAATTACAGTAAAACACTGTCAAATTGCATCAGGAATGGGGCGTAAAATTAAAAATTGTTTATCACCGTAGTAGGCACTTGTAATTACCGTAAATCAAGGAATAACACAATTTTTACTTTTACTGTCATGAACTGTAGGAAACGCACAGTTTTGCTGTAAAAATATAACATTTTCATGTAAAGTTAATGGAGATTTGCCATGATGTGTGAATGAATGACACAATTACCTTAAAAATAACGAGAAAATTCAGTCTAAATTAGTTTTTGCTGATATTTAAATTTACAGTAGAAAACCCCCTCACTGTATTTTTTTACGGTGAAGTTCTGGCAACCACAGCTGCCGGTAATTTACCGTAAATTAAACAGATTATTTTTTTACAGTGTGTTTCACGGGCAGATTGCCACCACCAGTGTAGGAATGATTGATTAATACATATTTAACAATCTACATGTGAAATTTAATTTATGTACATGGACATTTACATGTCTAATTACAATACGGAAGCAACTCAAAAGAAAGCAGTAAGAACGATTGAGCGACACTCGACGATCTTAAAAAGTGTGTCTGTAGTTTCACTGTACTGTATTTTATTGTGAAGGACAGAAGCAACGATGGTTAATAACACTGATATCTATTGGGCTTTTCCAGAAACATCCAATTTCCCTCCAGAAATCAGCATCGCTCATTGTTTTCAGCAAGGAGATGGAAGTGACCGATTCGTGATAATGATAACAAGGTTATTATAGTTAACGAAAACTAACAAAATAACAAAAACTAAAATTGAAAAAACATTTTTGTTAACTGAAATAAAAATAAAAACAAGAGTTTTACTAACTGAAACTGTATTGTGTGGTTACAAAACTAACTAAAATTATAGAGAAAATGTCCTTAGTTTTCGTCTTTGTCAACTTTTTTCATACATAATTCAGTGTTTCTATTTCAACATGTAGGAACACATGGTGAATATCTTTACTGAGACTGGGATGTTTACACTCCAACCACAATAAACCACAGGAAATAAAGGCACATACCCATTACAAAAAAACTAAAACTAACACAAAAACTAATAAAAACTAAACTAAAACTAGCAAACTCACTCTAAAAACTAACTAAAACTAACTGAATTTGAAAACAAAAATTCACAACGAAATTAAAACTAAAACTAATGAAAAATCCAAAACTATTATAACCTTGGTTCAGGTGTGTTCAGGTGAGTTCAGGTTTGTGTGTGTCAGATTCAGGTGAAACCAAACGGAGAGGAAAACCTCCAAACTGAGGTGAAACCCGACTCGAAGACTGGAGGATTGGAGGACAAAGAGTTGTCCTCAGCCGGGCTGGGAACCTGCAAACTGATTGTTTCTGTTCTGTCTCAGGTTACAAAACTCTGCTCAAAGGGATTTCTGGGAAATTTACCAGCGGGGACCTGGTCGCCATCATGGGGCCCTCAGGAGCCGGGAAGTCCACCCTCATGAATATCCTGGCCGGGTACAGGTGGGCACCGCCCTGCTCCGTCTCAGTCACTCCATTCTGTTGTTTCTAGTCAGTGGTGGAATGTAAATACACTACCGGTCAAAAGTTTTAGAACACCCCAATTTTTCCAGTTTTTTATTGAAATTCAAGCAGTTCAAGTCAAATGAACAGCTTGAAAGGGTCCAAAGGTAAGTGGTGAACTGCCAGAGGTAAATAAAAAAAGGTAAGCTTAACCAAAACTGAAAAATAATGTACATTTCAGAATTATACAAGTAGGCCTTTTTCAGGGAACAAGAAATGGGTTAACAACTTAACTCTATGGAGTCTTGGGCTATTTTGTCCATTTTTTAATTCATTTCATGTCTTTGTAAGTCATTTTGTGTATTTTTGTGTCTTTTTTGGTCATTTTGTGTCTTTTTTTAGTCCTTTAGTTCAACATAAAATGTGATTTTGAATCTTTTATTTACTTTCAAAACACTATCATGCTCAATAAAGAATTTTAAATGTTGCAAATGTGCATTAATTTCAGAGCACACTGAGACATTAAACTGCATCATTTTCATTTTCACCATCAAGTTGGTGTGTTCTAAAACTTTTGACCAGTAGTGTACATGCATCAATAATAATCCAGTAATATATTTAGAATATATAAAACAGTCTGATTGGGTCTATTCTGCATAATTAGTACTTTTACTTTACATCTTCCACCACTGATATGTATGTATGTAATATTAAAGTTTATTTTACACAAAGTGTAGTTTTCTTTCTATAAAAAAGGAGAAGCCCAATAGATATCTTAGTTTCTGACAGTGTATATAATTTTTTTTTTTTAAAGTTTAACATACTGTATACATGGCGTGTGTTCATTCACTGATGGGTTAAATGCAGAGGTTGAATTTCCCCGTTGTGGGACTAATAAGGAAATCTTAATCTTAAAACATATATTTTTATAACGTATGTGTTCACAGGGAGACGGGGATGAAGGGTGAGATCCTGATCAACGGGCAGCCCAGAGACCTGCGCTCCTTCAGGAAGGTTTCTTGTTACATCATGCAGGACGACATGCTGCTGCCTCACCTCACCGTCCAGGAGGCCATGATGGTACTGCAACTACTTCACTTTACTGCACTAGAAGTACTGCACTCTGCACAGATGCACAGTGTTAAAATTCTCTTTTATCTACAGTAAATGTAAAGTATTAAAGTGTAAAAATGTCCCTGCTCGCTTTGACATTATGACACATGCTTTAATGTTCAATTATCGACCAATGATTATTTTCACTTTGGATTAATCTGCTGATTAATTTCTACATTCAGCGATTGATTGTTTGGTTTGAGAAAAAAAAAGGGAAAATAGTGACAACATTATTAATGGTAAATAACTAAATAAAAAAGTGAAACATATAAATAAAAAACAACAAATCAATAAGAAACTGTACTTATAATAATTATAATTATGTGTGTGAAACATGTATCTGGAGGAGTGTGTGTGTGTAGCGAAAATCGCATGAAGTTACTTGTGTGTGTGTGTGTGTGCGCGCGCCTGTGTGTTTGAAGCATGTGTATGCATGTGTGAGGAGTGTGCGCGCCTACGCGCATGTGTGTGTGTGTGTCTGTGTATCTGTAACTGCAATCCCATAAACATCAAAGGCAATCAGATCAAAGCAATCAACAGAATTAACTGACACCTGTTCCAGCACAGTGACAGCAGAGGTGGACAGACTGGAATTTCTGGCCTCGAACAGAAACAGAATTTTTGGCAAAACCATAATACCTATTATTGATCCAACTTCACTTTGAGCGTCCCGAGTTACTTACGTCGCGAAAAATTCGTATTCTGTAGAGAAAAGTAATAGCACACCGATCCCGATCAAACCGCACGTTTTGATATATAATTTTTCCTGCAACTCTTCAAGTTGTAGGACTAGTAGCGGGGCGAAATTGCGTCCGGAAGAGGAAGAAGAAGAAATCCACAGTATAACAGTAGTGCTCGGGTCCCTACAGCTATTGCTGTATGGGACCAGTGCTCGGTGCGATTGCCCCGAGGCCCTAATAATAATAATAATAATAATAAATTGCTCACTTACATTTTTTTGGATTATTTCAATGTAATTGGTTAAAAGAGAAAGCAACAAATCTTCAAATTTGTGAATCTAAAATCAGGAAATGGTTTTATATGATTGTTTCAGTGTTTGTTAGCATCTCCTGCAGGTTCTGGTTCTAGACTGTGTGATCCAGGATCACTGATGAGTCTCGTGTCTGCAGGTTTCAGCCAATCTGAAGCTTCAGGAGAAGGTGGAGGCTCGCAGAGAAATGGTGAGTCTTCGACCCAGACGACTTCCTGTTCAGATATAAACACATCTCAGAGGTTAAAGTGCGAGTGTGTGTGTGTGTGTGTGTGTGTTCAGGTCTGGGAGATCCTAACGGCTCTGGGTTTACTGGACTGTGCTAAAACCAGGACGTCTCACCTGTCGGGGGGTCAGAGGAAGAGGCTGGCCATCGCTCTGGAGCTCGTCAACAATCCTCCGGTCATGTTCTTCGATGAACCCACCAGGTCAGAAACACAGACCTCATAGTGAAGGGGGTCATCCAAGTCGGGTTCAGTCTGTTCACAGCAAGGTTATTATAGTTCACGAAAACTAACATATAATCTTAATGATAACTAACTGAAACTGTATTGTGTGGTTACAAAACTAACAAAAATTATAGTGAAAATGTCCTTAGATTTCGTCTTTGTTGACTTTTTTCATCCATAAACCTTTTTGGTTGATGTGAAATCTGTTTATTGAGCTGCTGGTTAGTGAACCTGCAGGAACACATTGGTGAATGTGTTTATTGAGACTGGGATGTTACACCACTATGTGAGTCGATCGCCTTCAGAAAGTTCAGCACTTCACTCCAACCAACATTCAAAACAGCCGGAGCTGCGAGAGTTAATAACCTTATTGGGGCTGAGATGGAAAATGAAAGGAAATAAAGGCAACATTTATTGTGACCTTTTTGAATCTCGCACCCAACAAATACCCCCAACTATCTGAACGAACGAAAACTAATTAAAAATCCCAAACTTTTATAGCCCTGGTTCAGAGGAATGTCAAGTCAAGTCAAGTCAAGTCAAACTTTATTTATAGAGCACATTTAAAACAACCGGGGTTGACCAAAATGCTGTACAGATATCACAGTTGCAGGAAATATGGTAAAAACTAAAAAACTAAAATACATAAACACAGTGCAACAATAGAATAAAATAAATTAAAAATATAATAAAATAAATTTAAAAAATGTAGTTTGTAGTTTTATAGAATAGAATGTAGTTTTAATCAATTGAAGATTTTTGGTCCCATAAAGAATCCCCCGCCCCTCCCTCCACTAGTCTCTGTCTGACTGTGTGTCTCTGTGTCTCAGCGGTCTGGACAGCTCGTCCTGTTTCCAGGTGGTGTCTCTGCTCAAAGCTCTGGCTCAGGGAGGACGCACCGTCATCTGCACCATCCACCAACCCAGCGCCAAGCTGTTTGAACTGTTCGACAAGGTCACACACACACACACACACACACACACACACACACACACACACACCTGAGTGAACACACACACACACACACACAGACACACACACACACACACACACACACACACCTGAGTGAACACACACACACACACACACACCTGAGTACACACACACACACACACACACACACACCTGAGTGCACACACACAGACACACACACCTGAGTGAACACAGACACACACACACACACACACACACGCACACACACACACACACACACACCTGAGTGAACACACACACACACACACACACACACCTGAGTGCACACACACACACACACACACACACACACACCTGAGTGAACACACACACACACACCTGAGTGCACACACACACACACACACACACACACACACCTGAGTGAACACACACACACACACACACACACACACTTGAGTGAACACACACAAACACACACACACACACACACACACACACACACACCAGAGTGAACACACACACACACACACACACACACACACACACACTTGAGTGAACACACACAAACACACACACACACACACACACACACACACCTGAGTGAACACAGACACACACACACACACAGACACACACACACACACACAAATTACATTTGTATTTATAGATTTTTTTTTAAATGTTTTGGTCTCAAATGTATTTATAAACCTGCAATTTTTGTTTTAGTATAGTATATCCAGGTATTATTATCCTTATTCTAATTTTATGTGTTCATTACAACTCGTCCTCAGTTTACTGCACAATGACGACTGCATATTATAATATATATATGTATATATATTTATATATATATACATATATATATTCATGTAACAATATATTTACTGCAGTAAGGTTTGACTGTATATCAGTACTCAGGTATTAACTGCAGGTTTCTGTGTGTTGCAGCTGTACGTGCTGAGTCAGGGTCAGTGCATCTACAGAGGGAGAGTCTCCAGTCTGGTTCCTTACCTCAGAGACCTCGGACTCAACTGCCCCACATACCACAACCCGGCAGACTTCGGTAAGAATCTTCAAAGACCTAAAGTCCTCTTCCTCTCAGAAATCCATGTTCTGGCTGTCAGGACGTTTATAAATTAAAGAGAACTTCAGAGAATTTTTGAACATGTTTATATTTATTGTTTTACTTTCATTCATCAACACTTTATCAGCGACCACTGCAGTGGTGGAATGTCACTAAGTACATTTACTCAAGTACTGTACTTAAGTACAATTTTGTGGTACTTGTACTTTACTTGAGTATTTCCACATTTTTACACTACACTTATAACTTTACACTTTTGTTACTTTTTAGGTCAAAATTTAACATGAAAAAAACATGATACATTTAAAGTGATTATACATGTTTATTAATTAAACCACATAAAGTACATTATATAGGTAAAATGAGCACTATATTGACAGCAATGAAATACTGCTTACATAAATGCACCAATAGTATATATAATATACTAAAAATATACAAATAATATATTTAGAATAAATCAAACAATCTGAGTGGGTCCATTCTGCATAACGAGTACTTTTACTTTTGATACTTTACGTACATTTTGATGCTGATACTTTTGTACTTTTACTTCAGTAAGTTTTGAATGCAGGACTTTTACTTGTAGTGGAGTCATTTCACAGTGTGGTATGAGTACTTTTATTTTATTTTTATTTTTTATTTATTTATTGGTTTTGTTTGACAGGGACCATGCATAGAATAGCTTCTATACCAGGGTTAGCTAAATAGCTAATTTTCACCTGTAGTCCCTGGGCAGGAAGTGAGATCTGAATACTTCTTCAACCACTGACTTGTATCAACTGTATAACTAAACATCAGATTTTATAAACCCTTCATATGTTTTGTAGAGTAATTGCTGCTATCAGATAAATGCAAGGGAGTAAAAAGTATAAATACTCCAGTAAAGTACAAGTAGTCCACCGCAGGTGTCGCATTATATACATTCTAATAAGACATCATAATGACTTGGTTATTACCTGGTTTTAGCTCTGTATGATTGTGATCCAGCTGTGATGTGATGATGTATGTATATAACATGTGACGTGTGTTTCAGTGATGGAGGTGGCGTCCGGGGAGTACGGGGACCAGATGTTGCGGCTGGTGAAAGCCGTCCAGGACAGGAAGTGCGAGAAGGAGGATCAGACGGAGCTGAACGGAGACGTGAGCCTCCACCCGCTCCTGTGGCAGCGCGCAGAGGAGGTGAAAAACAAAATAGACTATCATGAAAAAGTTCAATATTTTTTGTCAATTATTTCAGAAAGTGAAACTCATACACTATATAGATTCATTACACGTAGAGTGAAATATTTCAAGCCTGCTTTTCTTGTAATTTTGATGATTCTGGCTGAGAGATAATGAAAACTCAGTGTCTCAGAAGATTAGAATATTCTAAGGAGCCCAACCAAGCATTGATGTATAGAAATGAAGATACTTTTCAGAAGCCTGACATTTGTGTTTAAAATATACTTTTGCCCAAAAAAGAAACAAAATTACCAAAAAAAGACACAAAATGACAAAAAAAGACACAAAATGATCAAAAAAAGGAAACAAAATTACCAAAAAAGACACAAATTGACCACAAAATGATCAAAAAAAGACACAAAATGACCAAATAACACACAAAATGACCAAAAAAAAAGACATTAAATGACCAAAAAGACTAAAACACATTAACACATGAACACTTTAACACAGTGGGGACAGAGCTGACTTCCAAAATGATTTGGCGACCCCCAGAAATCATCTTGCGACCCCAATTGGGGTCCGGACCCCAAGGTTGAGAATAGCTGTGCTAAATGACTAAACGTAAATGCAAACGTAAACTCAAATGGCTGGTGAACATTAATATATTAATATGAATATGTGTGATTATTGATTGATGACTTGATGAACTATATTTTGTTTGCGTCAGGAGAGTTCTTCGTCTGAAGGATGCCACAGTTTCTCAGCGAGCTGCATGACTCAGTTCTCCATCCTGTTCCGGAGAACGTTCCTCAGCATCCTCAGAGACTCGGTGAGAACACACAGCGCAGAAAATGTAGAAAATCTTGAAAGAAAAACAACTGACAACCAGGTCGATTCAAATAGCAGCCTTGTGCGGGATTTATTTAGCAAGTATCAAAAAACAGATTCAGATGCCAAATGTGTCAGACAAATCCAAAAGTCAGAACAACACTGAGAGACAACACCCAGTTTCTCTCTTTTTACTTTGCAGGTTGGCGTGTCATTGTTTCTGTATTACTAAGGGTCAACGTCCTGTAATTTCCTGTTATAAAAAACACTTGATATAAGAGCACACTTGGGATTTCCCAAAATCCGAGCTGTTCATATCTCAATCAAGCAGAAGTTTCCTGTAAAGAGACTGTGACTGTTGGTCAGATTTCTGTGTTTGTCAAAACATATTTGATGCATATTTAAACTGCTATGTGTCAGATATTATAACCTCCTGTGACCCTGCGTCCTCATATGTGGACATTTCATTTTAGGGTTTATGGACCTTATACTTAATTCTGCTTTACTATAACATGTTGTCCTCAGTAGTACACACTCTTGAAAATGCACAATACATCAATTAGTGTAAAAACCAGATGGAGGCACCTTGCTAAAGTCAATCAACAGCTTATCCCTAGACAAAAGTGGACCAGGTACAAAATCTGATCACATTTATGGTTAAAACTTGTTCATTTGTGCTTAATAATGTTTGTAGCTTGATATTCTGTGCAAGTTTGACTTTTTTTAGCAATAGCAACAAGCTACGACTCTGCTAATCAGGAAGTACTCATTTGAGAACGAATAGACTTTTACTATCGTTCTTCCAAAGAGAGGGAGTAAATGTAAGGAAATAAAAGTTTTATACACTGGTGAATTAATTATGTTATACAGTAAAATTAACCGATTTGGGTTTTTTTCAAAAACTACTTCCTGTTCAAAGACATTGCTTAGTTTTTGTAATTATCATGCCCTACAAATCCAAAATATCAAATATCTAGTAGAAACTAACAATACATACCAAACAAAAGCTTGGGTCTCAGGAGGTTAATACATCTTCAAATTGATTCTACGACACAGGTGCTGACTCACCTGAGGATCTCGTCTCACATTGGGATCGGCGTCCTGATCGGCCTGTTGTACCTGGGCATCGGGAACGAGGCCAAGAAGGTCCTCAGTAACTCGGGCTTCCTCTTCTTCTCCATGTTGTTCCTGATGTTCGCCGCTCTGATGCCCACCGTGCTCACATGTCAGTACACATACTCCTACTCCAGTACACCTACTTGTGCTTTACTGGAGTATTTATACTTTTTAAAGTAAAAAAAAGTAAAACGTACAATATTTGCCTCCAAATGTAGTGAAGTAGAAGTATAAAGTTACATAAAATGGAAATACTCAAGTAAAGTACAAGTACCTCAAAATTGTACTTAAGTAAGTACTAAGTAAATGTACTTAGATACATTCCACAACTGATACAAGTACAGCTCCATTACAGCTTCATTTTAATTATTCAATTTATTATTACTATTGTTATTATTATTATTATTATTATTATTATTATTATTAGGAATAAGATGTCTGTGTATTTAAAAAACATATAATTTATAGTGATTAGTATACATTTAATTTTTCATCAGATTTACATCTACTACTACTACTACTACTACTATTTTTATAATTATTATTTTTATTATTTATTTTTTATTCATGTTACATATTTTTAATGTATAATTACTGTTGTTATTATTATATTTATCAGCAGTATATTTTTTACACTCTATAGTATTAATACTATAGTGTGGTATTAGTACTTTTACTACAGAAAAGGAGGTGAAAAAATACATAAATAATAATAATAAAAATACATAAATAATAATAATAACAACAACAACAGAAAATAATATATTTAAAGCCCTAAGATTAATCAACATTAAATTTCACATGATTAATAAATCCTTTATAAACACATTGTTGACATAAGACATAAAATATGTCCCCATGTAAAATAATTAACAAAAATGTGTTTTCCTTCAGTTCCTCTGGAGATGGGAGTTTTTCTGAGGGAACATCTGAACTACTGGTACAGTCTGAAGGCTTATTATCTCGCCAAGACGATGGCAGACGTCCCCTTCCAGGTAACGTCACACTGATGTAGGGGAGACCGGGGACAGGTGGAACACAGCTGAGTGATAATTGCATTAATTACTAACCATCTGACTTACTTCCTGTCGCTAAACACATGCAGCTTTCAAAATAAGAGCACATAGTGTTAACAGAATATACAAGAAGAAGGAAAATATGATGCCTTAGATCAGGGGTGTCAAACTCAAATACACAATGGGCCAAAATTTAAAACTTGAATAAAATCGCGGGCCAACATTGAACAAATAAACCTTTTAATATATACCAAACATGTTTTGCTTTAACATTAAATATGGAACCAGCAACGCTTATAAACATACAATATACAACTAAATAGTGCAGACATGCAAAATCAAATTTCAAATAAAAAACACATCAATATCATTAATTTATTAAATAAAACCGTATGCCTCTTTTCTATTTGCATCCTTCTGATTTAAATATCAAAATAAAGTTTTTCAACAGGTTAATACATTTAAAAATAAAATAACAATAATAAATCTAGTATTATCGGTAAATGCACCGTATAATACCGGCGGGTCAGCTTTTATAGTACAATAATAATATAATAATTTGGTATTGGCTCGTGGGCCAAATAAAATTACACTGCGGGCAAATTTGGCCCGCGGGCCAGAGTTTGACACCCCTGCTCTATGGTACGCACTATGATGCCAAAAGTTTGGAGCGGGGGAAAAAAAGTTTTTTGTTTTTTTTGTCTTAAAATACACTAAATATACATAATCTGAAGAATTTTTATAATTCTTTTTTTTTTTGGTAGTTTTGGTACAATGTTGCCCATAGGCAACGGTTCACAAGTGAAAAAGAAAGTTTTTGAAAATTAATTTTAACATCATTTAATCATATAAACGTGTAAAAGATTCAGTACCTTCAACAGTACAATACAAAACATTTTAAATTTAAAAACATTATAAAAGGAACTTTGTCTGAATGTTGCCTTGAGGCAACACTGTACCATTAAACCGTTAAACGACCATTGAAATGATTGTCTTGAAAAAGTGTATGAAACTATCAAAAAGGAAGGTTTACTCATCTATCAGTAGGAATATATATTTTTTCCAGATGGAAAAGGTCCAGAAAATGATGTTTTGAGTGATTTTTTGTGGCGCAAAATGGCAAAGCTGTTTCCTTTGGAAAAGTCTGCAAAATACAAAATCTTTTTTAAAGTATCACATCACTCAAAAACATGCATTGTAGAAATTTGACAGGCCAAAAATGGGGATGTTGCCTGAGGGTAACACGTACCATAGAGCAGCTATTCTCAACCTTGGGGTCCCGACCCCAATTGGGGTCGCGAGATGATTTCTGGGGGTCGCCAAATCATTTTGGAAGTCAGCTCTGTCTCCACTGTGTTAAAGTGTTCATGTGTTAATGTGTTTTAGCTTTTTGGTCGTTTAATGTCTTTTTTTGTTCATTTTGTGTTTTGTTTTTTTGGTCATTTTGTGTCTTTTTAGTCATTTTGTTTCCTTTTTTTGGTCATTTTGTGTATTTTTTTAGTCATTTTGTGTCTTTTTTGGGTAATTTTTGTCATTTGGGGGTCAATTTGAGTCCATTTTTGCTTAATTTTATGTAATTTTTTGGTCATTTTGTGTCTTTTTTGATCATTTTGTGTCATTTTGTGGTCAATTTGATTCTTCCCAAAGTATCAAGTTGGACCTTTAAACTGATAGCAAAGGACTTAGATTAAAAGTAACAATAAAAGATAAAGTGAGTGGGGGTCGCGGACAACATGCATGTGAAATTGGGGGTCGCGACTCAAAAACGTTGAGAACTACTGGTTTATGGAGGGTTAAATGTAAACATTTAACATTTAACTGTCCACTGAATGAGCTAAAGCGACCAGCAGGTGGCGCCACATCTACATGCTCTGCGTTCACTGTGTGATGACGTCTCAGACTTTGGGGACAAAATATGCTGAACAAAGTCATGTATTTCTTGATATACAGATCGTGTTCCCCGTGGTGTACTGCAGCATCGTGTACTGGATGACGGCTCAGCCTCCCGACGCCGGACGCTTCTTCCTCTTCCTGTCTCTGGGGGTTCTGACCTCTCTGGTGGCTCAGAGTCTGGGACTGCTGATCGGAGCGGCCTCCACCTCGCTGCAGGTCACTGTCACTCACCTGTGTGTGTGTGTGTGTGTGTGTGTGTGTGTCATATACCTTGCTCTAGGCCATGACAAAAACCGGGAAGAGACAAGATGCCAATAATTACGTTGGTTTATTTCCAAAAGTGCATATAAAAAGTAAACTAAATACAAGTATGAAGTGTGAAAATCAGTAACATCAGTAGTGTGCATGTGGATAGTGCACACACGGGCACACACACACACACACACACACACACACACACACACCTGAGGGAACACACACACACACTTGAAATGAATACACACACACACACACACACACACACACACCTGAGTACCCTCATAGTATGTGTGTGTGTGTGTGTGTGTGTGTGTGTGAGAGTGTGTGTGTGTGTGTGTGTGTGTCTGTATCCATTCAGATGTGTGTGTGTCTCCACATCCACTCGGGTGTGTGTGTGTGTGTGTGTGTGTGTGTGTGTGCACTCAGGTGTGTGTGTGTCTGTCCACATCCACTCAAGTGTGTTTGTGTGTCCGTATCCACTCAGATGTGTGTGTGTGTGTGTGTGTGTGGTGTTTGTCCACATCCACTCAGGTGTGTGTGTGTGTGTGTGTGTGTGTGTGAGTGTGTGTGTGTGTGAGTGTGTGTGTGTGTGTGTGTGTGTGTGTGTGTGTGTGTGTGTGTGTGTGTGTGTGTGTTTGTGTGTGTGTCTGTATCCATTCAGATGTGTGTGTGTCTCCACATCCACTCGGGTGTGTGTGTGTGTGTGTGTGTGTGCACTCAGGTGTGTGTGTGTGTGTCCGTATCCACTCAGATGTATGTGTGTGTGTGTGTGTGATGTTTGTCCACGTCCACTCGGGTGTGTGTGTGTGTGTGTGTGTGTGTGTGTGTGTGTGTGTGTCTGTATCCATTCAGATGTGTGTGTGTCTCCACATCCACTCGGGTGTGTGTGTGTGTGTGTGTGTGTGTGCACTCAGGTGTGTGTGTGTCTGTCCACATCCACTCAGGTGTGTGTGTGTGTGTGTGTGTGATGTTTGTCAACATCCACTCAGGTGTGTGTGTGTGTGTGTGTGTGATGTTTGTCAACATCCACTCAGGTGTGTGTGTGTGTGTGTGTGTGTGTGTGTCCATGTCCACGTCCACTCGGGTGTGTGTGTGTGTGTGTGTGTGTGTTCACTCAGGTGTGTGTTTGTGTGTCTCCTGCAGGTGGCGACCTTCGTGGGTCCGGTCACAGCGATCCCGGTGCTGCTGTTCTCAGGGTTCTTTGTGAGCTTCGACACCATCCCCTGGTACCTGCAGTGGATGTCCTACATCTCCTACGTCAGGTGGGGGAGCTGTCTGATCACTGAACGCTGAGCAGGAAGAACAAGAAACATCTGATGTTTTTACCTAAAAACATCATTCATTTACCCTCAACTAATGATCATAATTTAATTAATCGTCACTTAAAATAAATGTCTCTTATTTTAACGAATTAATAAAAAATTTAAATGTTTAGAGCCTTATGATATAAGTATATGAAGTCCATTCTAGTCCTCAATTATGACTCATAAGTTTTTTTGGGTTAATAACATTTGTAACACAGATTTGGTACTAAATCTAACCATTTTTGACAATTGATAAAGAATAATCAAAATCTCTACAGAATCCCACATTTAGACACCAAGACCTTGCGAAACACCATAGAAAAATGATTTGATTTAAAAAAAAAAAAAAAAAAACTTTGACATTTTGGAGATTTCTGTATTTTGGGGGATTGTATGATGATCTATTGTGTTTGTGTCAACGGCTGAGAAACCCCCTTATTGTCAATATACTGAGGAAATGCTCAAGGTCCCTACACTGCAAAAAAGCCAACTTGTATTTTTTTGACCTAAAACAGTGATTTAAGTTAGTAAAACTTTGAAATATAAATTATTGACATTTAGGGCAATAATGTAAGTTAGCACAACAAATGAAGCCAGTTGTCTGCTCAAAAACAAGTTAGTGAGTTGTTGTTACTTATATCTTTAAGTTGGGGTTCACAACAAGGGACAATAGTTCTGATAACTCTTATTTCTTTGTTGTGAAATGCGGGAAATCGGTGAAATTCGTTCATTAGCGAAAGCTAGCGGCTAACTGATGCTAGCGGCTAACTGATGCTAGCGGCGCTGCTTGTTACAGCTACAAGAGTAGCCATTAGCGTATCAATGCTAACTCAACATTGTGGTCACAACATTAGCTGACATTTCATAGCGGCGTTACAATCGTGCCAATTCAGCACATTGTAGAAGTTAGCAGAAGTAAGGATTAAAAGTTATTACAATGTAAAATTATAAGTTAGTGCAACTTACAGTTAAGTTGAAAAAAATCTGAATTTTGAGCAAACTCAAAAACAAAACTTAAAATATTTAGTTTAATTGTCCAACTTAAATTTTTTTTTAAGTTTGTTGCCTTGAAATTTTGAGTTCACTCAACTTTTCTTTTTTTGCAGTGTAGTTTGTGTCAAGTTTCACTCCAATGAAATGCTACTATGGGACTAAAATCATCACACATTAATACATTTTGGCTCATTGAATCCACAAGGGTCTCAGCTTTCCAGTCATACCTGATTTATACAATTCACAGATTGTTTAGGGACCCGAACATGAAGAATTATTCACATACAATAGACTAAAATAACTAATTTTACTGCAGGAGGAAAAACTGCATGTTAATAGCAAAATATGGACTTGTCTGTAAAGAGAATACTTGTTTTTTATTCAGATATCTGGAGGTCAGAGGTCAGATGGACAAGAGAGATTGTGTGCAAGAATTGCATTTTTCAATAGTTCAGTTTGCATGTTTAACCCATAAGAACCCACGGTGACACGGGTATAACAAACACTTTAAATCTTCTAGAATCTCCCATATTCAGCTTTATGCTTCACCTTAACTCATTAAATCCCAAAGCGACACATACTCAACACCCTGGTGTGACTGGAAACAGAAATCTAAAAAAGTAGTTTAAACCCATTTAACAATTCTAATCCGTTAGAGTGTCCTTTATTGCATTTAACCCTATTCGGGTTTGTTATTTGTTTTTATTTAGTATTGATTTATTATTATTTTGTTACTTAAAACCAAATCTGAAAAATAATTTGTTGTTACACTATTGCACTCTTAATGTCACAATTTAAATATATGTTGTGGAGATGCAGAGAAAAAGGCAAATTTGTGTTTCTGTAAGCAGAAAAGGTGTTTAGTTTAATTATATTAAAATAAGAAATATCATAAAAAATAAATACCATAAACACCCAATGTGACATATATGTCACATCGCAGATCTTTGACATTTAGGGCTAGTATTTAAAAAAAACACCAGAAATGTTCACTTGGTCTGTGGTATATCCCCCATAATTTTCGTTCAAGGATAAATAGGTCTGGGTTCTTATGGGTTAAAAAGTGAAACGCCATGGACTTAATTTTCATTGCTTTGCAGATTACTCGCTCTATCCTCACTAACTGCACCACTGAAACAAAATCCTGGCTCCAAACCAACTTTCTCAAACTCAACAGTGACAAATCAGAAATCATCATCATCGGTCCCAAATTTCTCACCAAATCTACCCTTTACTTCTCCCTCTCCATTCTCCTCACGTCCGTAACCTCAGTGTCACCTTCGACAAAACCCTCTCATTCAACCAGGCTAGTGGCAAATTAGACAGCCTCAAATCTCCAAGGCCAGATGAGACGGGCAGAGAGCCACAAAACTTGTCAAAACATTTGCACCAAAATGTTCCCCAAACACTAAGACTCAAAAATGATAGAGGCAAAAAAGTAGCAGGAGATTTTTTTTTTCAGAGTTTCAAGCAGTAGAGTTTTATTCTTGCAAGGTCAAGAAATCAGAACTCAGTGAGTTCCTTGGTTACAACCACGGGAGACTGAGGCTCCGTTTACACGAGGACGGTCTGAACAGAAGACGCAAACGTGGCGTTGCGTCTTCACTTTTTATTCCTCGTTTAGACGAGCGTTTTCAGGAGGAAATCTGCTGCATACGGTGACGCAAAAGTGTGTGAATTGGATTGTATGCAGCCAGGCGGCATCACTTAAAGCCATAAGAGCATCTTTGGGCATGCAGAAGTTTTCATGCCACACATTTCCATCAGCTACTCCTTCCACAAAGTTCTCCACCATCACTAGATCTCCCAGGTCTCGTTCACAGCCGTCTGGCTCCTCCCACCAATTGCTGCATCCAGAATGTGATGGAGGTAATTCCAGATCCTTCTCTGTTCACTAATACTATCTGTACATATCCTGGACATTTGGTGGAAAGACTCCTGTAAGTTTATTAGAGCTGCCAGAGCAGCTTGAAGGTCCCACCATGGAAATAATCCCACGTTTCTTTATTTCCTGTCCTGGAGCATGTATGTGACGTAAACACATACGTGACGTGAGCAGATCAGATCAGAGTTTTGTGTCTTGTCAGTGTAGACGACACGCTACGGAGGAGAGGATTTAACTTTTCCACTTTGGAAGGTGGTTTCAGATTTTTGCGTTTTTAAGCCCCCAAAACGCCGTCACCGTCTAAACGAAAGGCACTTCACATAAAATATTTTGTCGTTTTTACCCGCGAGCGTCCTCGTGTAAACGGGGCCTGAATAAACAGTGTTAAAACATCAGCTTTTATGCTATACAATCTTCCTTTTTCTCGTTCTCTAATTGGTGGGCTTTCTTAGGCCCCCCTTCACCAATATGTATCTCTGTAAACAAAGATGTATCTTGTGGGCTGGGTACCTTGTGATTAGGTGATGATTTTGTATCATATCACACTGTTTTTATTGGTGGTGTGGTGTGTGGGCTCGTCATGTGATGGCTTGGTGTTCATTCCTGTTTTTATCGGTGGAGGACTTCTAGGTTTGAGGCGGCAATTTCTATTGGTGTCAGCATTTTTACCTTCCATGTTACCTTATTTGGGCACTAAGACTTCCTGTGTTTTGTTACTAATATTTCTGGATGAGAGTTAGGTTCCTTTTTTTAAAAATAATCACACTTTTAATCATTATATATATATGTATATATAAATAAATAAATAAATAAATAATAATAAAGTAAAAGAATAACAGATACATTAGTTAAAGCAAGGTTAGGTAAACGAGAGTCCTTATGGGTTTCATATTATACACAATACAGGATCAGTCATAGAGCACCAATATTAGTGACATCTAGTTTCTCTATATAACTTAAAAAGGGTTTCCATGTAGCATAACATTTTGAATACATCCTCTTGTAGAGTAACAAATCTTTTCTAATACCAAGTGGTGTAGAAGATCATTGATCCACATTTTAATAAAGGTTGGGGAAAGTTTCTCCTTCCACTTAAAATGTATTAATCGCCTAGCTAGGAGAGATCCAAAAGCTACCATATTCTTTGCCTGGTTGAGGTGAGTGTCTTGAGGATTTATTCCAAATTTGGCAGTAATGGCAGAATGTTCTATAAGTACTTGTAAAACATCTGAAAAAGTTTTAAATATTGACTGCCAGAAATTGTCTAGTTTTGAAGAAAATCAGAACATATGCGAGAGAGTGGCTGGCATTTTCCTGCATCGATCACAAATGGGATCAATACTAGGTGTGAACCTAGCTAGTCTCACTTTGGACCAATGAAGGCGATGCATAACCTTGAACTGGATAATTGTGTGTCGTAAGCAAATTGAAGAGGAATGTATTCTATCTAAAGCTCTTTCCCAGATCTCCTCAGGAAGTTCAAACCCCAGGTCGCCCTTCCGTTCAGTCTTTAATGATGTCAAAGGCTCCAAGTTATATGTATTTAATAAGGAGCATATGTTCTCAATAAGCCCATTGGAAGCTGAATTAAGCTTCAGAATGGAATTTAAGAGGGAGTTGGGCTGGAAATGAGTAAATGATGTTGATATAAAACTACGGAGCTGCAAATATCTAAAAAAAAAAAAAAAGAAGAAGAAGAGAGAGAGTTTGGGATGTTAAATTTAAGCATTAATTGGTTGAATGATGCAAAAGTATTATCAATGAATACATTTTCTATTTTAGTAACTCCTTTATTAAACCATTCATGGTAGGCACCATCTATGATATATGGCGTAAACTGGTGATTTTTTATTATAGGAGCACAGGTGGGCAGGTCCTTAAGAGAAAAACTTAAAAACTGAACTGTGTCAGAATTCTAAAAGAGTGTTTTACAACTGGATTCAAGGTGAATTTAGACGTATTATTATTATTATTATGAATAATAATAAAGTCCACTTCCTGTTTCAGGTACGGCTTCGAGGGCGTCATCCTGTCCATCTACAGTCTGGACAGAGAGGACCTGCACTGCGATGAGGACGACACCTGTCACTTCCAGAAGTCCGAGGCCATCCTGAAGGAGCTGGACATGCTGGATGCCAAACTCTACCTGGACTTCATCGTCCTCGCCATCTTCTTCTTCTCTCTGAGGCTCATTGCGTACTTCGTCCTGCGCTACAAGATCAGCGCTGAGAGGTAGACCAGGACCAGGAGGACCAGGTGGATGAAGACCTGAGCGGCATTTAGGACAAAACCCATTAAGATAGCGTGTAGCTGTGGAGGACACTTGCTTTGAAGCAGACGACACAAAGAAGAGACGTAGATCTGATTTAAAGGTCTCTGAGTGTCATTAGAGGACAGAGTGAGGACACGGCAGGTCCTGCAGGGACAGGAGCTGGTCTCCTGAACTGTGCCACAACCTGCAGGACCACAGGAAGCCCGGATTTTATTCACAGTTTCAACAATAAAGGCCTCTGCGGTCAGGGTGAAGCGGTTGGACAGACTCTTTTAAAGACTTTTCTGTTAGTTTTTTGTCTTGGAGGACCAGTGTCCTCACAAACACTGTGTATCTCAAGAAAGTCAAGATTAATTATGTCCTGAATACAATTTTTATTTACTCCTTACTGTTAAAAATTCACATGTTGGGATTTTCACACGAAGACCCCATTTATGCTGGGTCTCATAATTTTAAAAGGGGTGTTAAGATAGCTATCAGAAGTAATAATACTTCAAATGTCTAATTTCAAAAACACCAAGTATAAAGAATGTATCAATCACATTATATAATATGATTTGATTTACATTAAAGTACCCTAGGGAACATACTCTTAACTGCTATTTGGTGCGAGAACACAACAACACAACCATACAGAAATAATAAAGAAACACTTTATTAAATGTCATTTGTTTGTTTTATTGTAGAGCAAGATATTGGTCATCAGACATGGCGGCTGATTAACGTATTTCTATACATCCATATGTATGCAAACAGATTTATTTGCTTATTTTTGTTTTCTGCAGATTTTCTGAGTCAGGTCCTGCAGGGACAGGAGCTGGTCTCCTGAACTGGACCACAGGAAGCCCGAATTTTATTCAGTTTCCACAGTAAAGGCCTCTGCGGTCAGGGTGAGGAGGTGGGACTGACTCTTTTTAAGACTTTTCTGTGCTTTCAGTTTTTGTTTTGGAGGACCAGTGTCCTCACAAACACTGTGTATCTCAAGAAAGTCAAGATGAATTATGTCCTGAATAAAATATGTATTTACTCCTTACTGAAGCATTTCTTAAAGTTCAAGTTTTAACCCAAGTTTTTTTTTTTTTTCAAGTTTTTTTCTGAATATAAGCATCAAATTTAATCAAACAAGGCCAGAAATGCAAAACACTCACAAAACAATATCACATTCATAAAAATGGACCAAAAACATACATTGGTGTGAAAAAGTGTTCATGATTTCTTATTTTTTTGCATGTTCGTCACACTTAAATGTTTCAGATCATCAAACAAATTTAAATTTTAGTCAAAGATACAAATAAACACAAAATACTGTTTTTAAATGAAAGTTTTAATTATTAAGGGAAAACTAAATCCAAACCAACATAGCCCTGTGTGAAAAAATGTTTGCCCCCACCAGGCCCGATTACTGCCACATCTGTTCTCAATCAAGAAACCACTTAAATAGGACCTGCCTGACAGAGTGAAGTCGACCAAAAGATCCTCAAAGGTTAAACATCATGCCGAGATCCAAAGAAATTCAGGAACAAATGAGGAAGAAAGTAATTGAGATCTATCAAGCCCTTTCTAATGCTTTGGGATTCCAGTGAACCACAATGAGAGCAATTATCCACAAATGGCGAAAAAATGGAACAGTGGTGACCAAAATGACCCTAAGAGGACAGCGACCTCATCCAAGGTCCGGCTGCCAAAGTATAATACCTTTTTCTGACAAAACTAAAATACGAAAAACCGGAAACAGTGCCCCCTTTTCATTTTTTTCGTAACAGAAAAACAGATTTTGCTATCAGAAAAAGGAATTATACTTTGGCACCCAGACCATCCAAGAGGTCACAAAACCCCACAACAACATCCAAAGGACGGCTTGTTCATGACTCCACCATAACGGTGCGTTCAGACAGGACGCGTAGCGAATATTTCGCGCGACAAGATTACATACAAAGTCAATGCAAACACGCGAATAGACGCGAATTTTTGCCGGCGGCGCGAATCGCGGGTTTTGCGCGACGCGAATGCCGCGATTGACGCGAATGTCGCGGCGCGAATGAAACAACGCGAATTCGCGTGAGTTCAATAAATTCAACTTTGGCGAAATATTCGCGTGACGCTGTGTCGGGACAGCCTATCAGCGTTGAGATTCTGGACGACAGTGTCCGAGATACATACATGAGAGAGAGGAGAAAAGAGGCAGGAAGGAGGAGTGGGTCGGCAGGAGGGAAAAAGGTGGAAGTACTCTGCGGTCCTCTCTCCGTGCTGAGTGCGCCTCCGGATGATGTCACTCACCCAGACACGACGGCGTGTTTTCCGACGTATCTCGGACTTCCAGAGCAGGTACAGGGACGCTATGCTTGTCATGGTTGATGACAGAATGAAATGGAGGGAATTATTTGGCGCTAAATAGTCTCTTGGGCGAAAATTCGCGAGTTATTTACTCGCGCGAGTGACGCGAGTAAATTCAACTACTTGCGCGATCAACGCGACGCGAAAATTCGCTACGCGTCCGGTCTGAACACACGGTAAGAAAGAAAATGGGCAAAAATGGCCTGTGTGGTCTGGGGCTGTTTTGCTGCTTCAGGACCTAAAAGACTTGCCGTGATAAATTGAACCATGAATTCTGCAAAAAAAAAAAACTGAAGGAGAATGTCTGGCCATCTGTTTGTGAACTCAGGCTGAAGCGAACTTGGGTTCTGAAGCAGGATACAGCAATAATGAAGAAACACTTTATTAACCCTCTATGGTACGGTGTTGCCCTCAGGCAACATACCCTTTTTTGGCCTGTCAGATTTATACAATGCATGTTTTTGAGTGATGGAATACTGTAAAAAAAAGAGGGAAGAGTCTAGGGAACCAATAGCAATGCTTTCATTTGTTACATTACCTCCAGGAGGCCATATTGAAACCCTATTTTGCAGACTTTTCCAAAGGAAACAGTTTTACCATTTTGCGCCACAAAAAAACACTCAAACGTCGTTTCATGGCCCTTTTCCATCTGGAAAAAATATATTCCTACTGATAGGTGAGTAAACCTTCTTTTTTGATAGTTTCATACACTTAGACTGTTCAAGACATTCATTTCAATGGGTCGTTGGTTCAATGGTACGGCCCGAAACGGGTAAAAAAGTTCCTTTTATAATGTTTTTTAAATTTAAAATGTTATGTATTGTACCCTGTTGAAGCTACTGAATATTTTACACATGTTTATTAAATAAATGATGTTAAAATTAATTTTAAAAACTTTCTTTTTCACTTGTGCACCGTTATGGTACAATGTTGCCTATGGGCAACAAACCCCAAAAACTTCCCAAAAATTTTTTTTTTTTACGAAAATTTCTTCAGAATATGTTAATTTAGTCTATTTTCAGACAAAAAACACTCCAAACTTTTTTTCCCCAACTGGCATCATAATGCGTACCATGGAGGGTTAAATGGCATTTGTTTGTTATATTGTAGAGCACAACAGATAGCAAGATATCTTTCATCAGACATGGCGGCTGAATAACTGAATATCTCTATACATGCATGAGTTTAACACCAATGTGTTGACTCCTGATAAGCATACATATTCATAAATGTGACTTCAAACTAAAACAGCTTAAAGAGGCCAAAAAGCTGCAGAGCTGCCGAGGTGTCTTTGCTCTCAGGAGCAGCTCATTAATGAAGTCCCTCAGGTCAAAGGTCACTTCAACCTATCAACATGTTTGTCCCCGAAGTGTCTTCACATTAGTTACAGTTTCCACTAAGTCCCTCTGAAGCAAATTACCATCCGAGCTGTTAACCAGTGAGACCAATCAGCCTGAGCAGACCTCAGGACTGGTCTCACTGGTCCACAGAGGGCTGATAATGACCCCCTCAGACCGCTCCAGGACAGCCTCAGTACAGATGGACACATTAGAAAACATTAGTTTGTAAGAAGTTAGTCAGCATTTAATATCTGCTGAAACATTGAGATTATTAAAGTGTACAATATGAGGTCACTGTTACAAATGCATTATGTGATCTCAACTTTTGGGCTTTCACTTTGATCTGTGAGGAACCTGAACAAAACCAGGATCGATACAAGAAAACAGGAGAGCTGCTATTGAACTGTGAGCCCTGTTACCACCTGGCTCTAAGGTGGCAACAAGGAGGGAGGTCACACACAGATTGAGCATGAAAAAACTAATTTTATTTAACATAATTTTTACTTATTTACAAATGAGTGGTGTGTGTAGATAAAGGTAAACAGGTAGGCAGAGTGGGAGGGATCGTCACACCCCCAAAAAGTTGGGACACTCATTTTTTTTAAAAACCTTTTGGCTCAGTTGTTGCTCAGTTTAAAACCAACATTTCTCAATACACAACAATCTACAATCCATCATCATTAAAGATTCAGAGAAACATCATGTAAGGAGCAAGGCTGGAATCCTTGGAGCAATAAAAACCATCATTATTGTATAAAAGACATTACTACATGGGATCTGGTACACTTCAGGAAACATAGTTTGTCTCTGCTTCTGCTAATGTAAGTTAATACTATACCACATCAATATCTTCTCTGGGCCCGACACAAAGTGGTATGACGAGTCCACATTTTCAGATAGTTTTTGTAAATCCTGGGCGTGGTGTCTTCCAAGCTAAAGAGAAAAAGGACTATCCAGATTGTTACCAACACAAAGTTTAAAGCATCTGTGATGGTAACTGTCATTATGAATGTGTAGATGAACAGGCTGGTTTGGGCCCTGAGGATAAAGTGGGACTGGCCTGTGGGATTCTTTGGTTCTGTCACATCTATGATGGTATGGAGGTGTGCCATTCATTATGAAACAAAAATATTTGTACACTTCTCAAACCGCATTTAAAATTTTTCTAATGTGCATATAACCTCAAAGAACGAAATAAGATACATAAATACATTTATGGAACATGAGAATGTAAGAAGAAAGGTGAGGTACTGAATCATCATTTGGTTTGCTGTCAGTACGAAAGTGGTCAAAAGTCAAGTCATATGGTATTTGTAGAACACTTTTAATATCTAGAATGTTATTGTTACAATGCATAGTGTTTAAAAAGTGTGAATCACAGAAAAACCCTAATATGTTCTTCAAGGGTAACTTCTTGGCTGCAGTGTTGACATTAAATGGAATTGGATTGAAAAAATGATAGCTTTTTGCTTGGCATTCTCTTTATATTATTGTCTCTGTAAATTTCACAGATAGACCTGCAGTGAAATTGTCAAGTGTGTTTGCAAAGGTGCAAGTGGCTGTGGTGCAAGGTGCTCATGCAGGAAGGCACACTGGAATTGCCAACCCGTTCTCATTCCCAAAGCGTAATATACCGACGATTTGTCACACTCCTAGACGTATCATACTGGCGCAAAGGGTACCCTTCCACGTCTGTGTGAAGCGCTCTGGGTTCTCAATTGACTCCAATATAAACCCGCTCGCAGCGCTGAGAAACGCTTAGAGCAGAGGCTTACAGCCGTCTATTCACTCCAGTAATATCCCGACCACGGCCCTCCATTACGCTGCCAGCGACAATCTGAATGGAGAACCGAGGACCCTGTGCACGGAAGTATTTTTCTCCCTATTTTAAGGATTTCTTTTAATGACATCGTCAACATTTCTCAACACAAACACATCCAAGTCTCACTGATAATTCAACAATAAAATAGCTTCATGTTGTGGCTCTCAGTATCATTTTTTTCTCCTTCGATTCTGAGAAATAAACTTTTATTCGTTTGTTTTACGGCATTCCACTGGCGGACATTTCTCTCATTTTTAGTGAAAAAAAATAAATATTTTGACTTTGTTTCTGCATAAAAATGGATTTTGATTACATTTCTAGCGAGAAATATATGTTTTATGTTCTTAATATTCACTCAGTGAATGTACATAATCACTTTGTGGCGAAGATCTCGCCAGAAAAAGACGATCCGCTGTGTTTTATTTTGAAATCTGTTTTATTTTGTAATCTACCGCGATCATAGCGGATGTGGTCCTATCCTCGCGGATGTGCTGTGCGATCTCATTGAATCGCGCTTCACTGTAAATGGCCCCGACTCTGCTCTCCTGTTTTAGTTAAAATATCTTCTTTAAACAAACATTGTTGTCTTTTTTTAGCATAGATAATATACATACAGTGTAATTATTTATTAGACAGTGTGTGATATTCGATATATTGGGTAGAAATAGGTTTTCACAGCCCTAATAGGGAAGAACTACAAAACGAGAGGTCTAGGGAGTTGTAGTTTTTTTAATAAAACAGGTTTTTCTCTAAAATTTGAAGTTGGAAATACTTAATTAGTGGCTTTCCAGGGGTTTGAGGGGATGTCAATCACATTTTTGGCATCAGAATTTAAATATTGTCTTGTTCAATGGGGGATTTGTTGTTTTTTCAGCATATCCTAAAGCCCCCCCACTCCCACCCCTTAGTGACTATGCTCACATTATAGTTCATGTCAACACCTTTCTATAACAGTAGGTCTCATGTCTGTAACCCTTTTTGTCTCTTAGTTATAAACATTTAAATATGCCCCAGGGTTAAGGTTCAAAGGTCAATATCTCAAAGCAAGAATATTATAGAACCTTGAAATTGATATATGTTACTCTCCATGCCAAGACCTTTCCGGTGATGTATTTGGTTTAGCTCTATGACAAAGTTTTATTTTTTTCAAACCTTGGAAATCTGCCCTAACAGACTTAGATCCCCACAGCCCTTTGAGTGCTCTGAGTGCGAGATGTGAAAAAATAAAACTTTGTCATAGAGCTAAACCAAATACATCACCGGAAAGGTCTTGGCCTGGAGAGTAACATATATCAATTTCAAGGTTCTATAATGATTATGTACATTCACTGAGTGAATATTAAGAACATAAAACATATATTTCTCGCTAGAAATGTAATCAAAATCCATTTTTATGCAGAAACAAAGTCAAAATATTTATTTTTTTTTTCACTAAAAATGAGAGAAATGTCCGCCAGTGGAATGCCGTAAAACAAACGAATAAAAGTTTATTTCTCAGAATCGAAGGAGAAAAAAATGATACTGAGAGCCACAACATGAAGCTATTTTATTGTTGAATTATCAGTGAGACTTTGATGTGTTTGTGTTGAGAAATGTTGACGATGTCATTAAAAGAAATCCTTAAAATAGGGAGAAAAATACTTCCGTGCACAGGGTCCTCGGTTCTCCATTCAGATTGTCGCTGGCAGCGTAATGGAGGGCCGTGGTCGGGATATTATTGGAGTGAATAGACGGCTGTAAGCCTCTGCTCTAAGCGTTTCTCAGCGCCGCGAGCGGGTTTATATTGGAGTCAATTGAGAAAATGAGTCAATTAAATGTATGCACGTTATCCATTTTTCAGAATGTATGCACTGTATATGACCTATATTCATATATTTTCGACTGCTTAGGAACTGAGTTGGAAATTACATAAACACATAGCCAAAATGATCATATCTATTTGATCAAATAATCATCTAGGGATATTCTCAAGAGCTGTAAATGATTCCTTGACCCAGAAAATGTATTTTTTGACACCAAGATTGACCTTTTAAGTGGCTTGGAAGATATACTGGTTCTCATAGACTTCATATGGGTGCCATATCCGTTCCGGAATCTTGATACCAAAAATTTAAACCTATGGTGATAGAGAGCATGTGGAAAAAATTTGGTGCTTTTGTCCGGCGTGTCCCCTTTTTTTTCGCTAAGCCGCCTGACTAACCATTTCTGATTGTAATCCAGACATTCTATGGTATTCATTTATTGAGATATATATACAATCTAGTATTTGTTCCTCCAGCTTCCTCCCACAGTCCAAAAACATGCACTTAGGTTTAATTGGTAACTTTAAATTGCCCGTAGGAGTTAATGAAAGTGTGAATGGTTGTCTGTCTCTATGTGTCAGCCCTGTCCAGGGTCTACCTCACCTCGCTGGGATCAGCCCCCTGCAACATGAGTGGGGATAAACGGTTAAGGATAATGAATAAATAAATAAATTAATGAATAAATTAATGAATAATTTGGTTGATGGCAGTGTGAGGCATCATGCTGCTGAGAGGAAGTTAAAAGAGGCAGTGTGGCCTCAGTTAGGAGGGAGAGTATGAATCATTGGAGAGCAGCGGGTGGATGTTAGATGACTATGGATAGATGACTATATTGACTGTTAATAGTAGAATTCAGATCATTTGTCATATTTGTATTTTATGAAATGCATTGTCTTAATTGTTCCTTTTGGTATAAATTTAACACTCTGTGATGTTTTTGACGAACTTAACTTCCAGGAAAATAGTTTTAAAAGAATGTACAGTATCATTCTTTGAAATAATTCATTCTGTGCATAGTTTAACTGATGTGCAGTGATTATGATGAATTTGACACAGGTTTCATATTTCACACTAGCATCCTACTTTGACATCGGGCTTTTAAGATATCTATATTTCATGATTGTTTTGTTTTTATATATTTTAACTGTTGGTTCCAATGTGTTGCTGATTGTGGTTATCTGTCTGAACAAGAGCTTACATGAACCCATGTACATTTTTCTGTGCAGCCTGTTTGTAAATGAGCTGTTTGGTATTACAGGGCTGTTTCCATCCCTTCTGGTTCAGATCCTCTCTGACATTCACACTGTTTCTGCTCCTTTTTGTTTCCTGCAGATTTTCTGTGTTCATACTTATGGACATGTTGAGCTTTGTAACTTAGCCATTATGTCTTATGACAGATATCTCGCTATCTGTCATCCTCTGCAGTATAACACTCATATGACATTTAAAAAAGTTGCCATGCTTATTGCTCTGGTATGGTTATTCCCACCTATTGAAGTTGCTGTTATGCTAGCATTGAGTGCCCCTTTACAGCTATGTGGGAACATCATTAACAAAGTGTATTGTGACAATTTCTCTGTTGTCAAACTGGCATGTTTTGACACAACAGTGAACAATATCTATGGAATTATTTACACACTTATCATTGTTTTTGGTGTATCAATTATGATTGTATACACTTACATAGAGATCATTAAAGTGATTATTTCTGGTTCCCCAGAGGCCAGACAGAAAGCTGTCAGTACCTGCACACCTCACATCTCTTCTCTGCTCAACTTTTCCTGTGGGATTTTATTTGAAGTATTTCAGAGCAGGTTTGATATGAGCAGTGTACCAATGATGTTGCGCATATTTCTATCGTTATATTTTCTTATCTGCCCGCCACTCTTTAACCCTTTAATGTACGGACTGAAAGTGTCTAAAATATACAACTCATGTAAAGGTCTTTTCTTAGGTAAAAGGTAAATTACTAATTGTATAAAGCATGTATATTGTATTTTCAATCACATGAGAACTGTTGTTGTTTTGAATATTTTACAAAAGATGTGTCAACAATAATTATTTTGTGAATTAAATGTGAATACAGTGAATAAAAAAATGCTGACAAACAAAGCAAACATCAAATGTTGGCTTGAATTTTTCTTTGTTTGCAAAGTGTGTTTAGAACTCGGCCTTCCTGATATGATATTTATTGCTCAGAGACTAATTTTTATTTACATTTGTGAGCAAAGTTTTTACACTCCAGAGTCATCCGCTGTGTTTGCACACCTCATGCATACTTCAGTCTGATTAATAAATATTTTTGTAAGGCAAAACGTTATTTATATCAATATTATTAGTGTACAAATATTCAGTCTGTTTGATCAAAAATAGATGAGGCTGAATTAATGTAACCTGATGATGTAAACCACTTACTCATCATCAACTAATTATAAACATTAGTTGCAACTTTATAAATGTAATTAAAATAGTGTTTATAGACGGTTCACAAATCAGCTAATAACCATAACCGGGCTCTCTCCGAGGGGAGGGGGAGAGAGGGAGCTGCCCGGCCAAGGCTCCGTCCAGCATGGACTAAAACACAGCACAGACACTTCATAAACTATTCAGAATGAGTTAAAAGGAATTTTTAAACAGACAAAGTAGTTTTTAAGACTGCATATTGCTAGCGCATCTATTTTCTGACCCAGAGTGCGTCTGTGACTGGCTTTGAATGAGGGTCATAAAGCAGGCAGCCGCTTTCCCATGTTCCTGGTACTGCGTACCGCCACTGAATCTTTTAGTGGTACGCAGTACCGGACCGTACCGGCTTACTTTCACCCCTGGTTACGTTCCACCGTAACCTTCGGAACTTATCCCTAGCCCACTTCTCATCTATTGTCGCCTCCGCTCAGCACCTTCTCCTCTCTGAAGGTTAATGATGCCACTGACTCACTCTGCTCTACTCTGTCCTATGTCCTATGTCCTTTATCTACAAGGCCTGCTTGACCCAACCAATCCCACCCATGGTTGAATGAAGTCCTACTACATGTCTCTCTGTATCTCAGCTGGGTGGCACTGAATCAGTTGCTAGCACCTAATTTTCTGGCTTTACACCCCTCTCTGAGAGTGAGGTATCCAAACTGATGACATGTAGCCATCCTACTACATGCTTGTTGGACCCTATACCAACAAACCTTATTCAGTCCATTAGCCCAACCATCATGCCAGCTATCACACGTGATTAATGCGTCACTGTCCTCCAGCACTTTTCCCACTGCATTCAAAGCAGCTCGGGTAACACCTCTATTCAAGAAACCCTCTCTCAACCCAGCTGAAGTCGAGAACTATCGTCCTGTCTCACTTCTTCCATTCTTATCCAAAACTATTGAATGGGCGGTTGCTAAGCAACTCTCAGAATTCCTCCAACATAGTCTTCTTGATCCAAATCAATCTGGTTTCAAGAGCGGTTACTTGACTGAAACTGCTCTGTTGTCTGTGACAGAAGCCTTAAAAGAAGCAAGAACAGCAGCAAAGTCCTCAGTTCTTGTTCTGCTTGACTTGACAGCTGCCTTTGACACAGTTAACTGACTACATAACTTTCTGTGAGGTGATGGTTGTCCCTACTAAAACTGTTAAGGTATTTTCTAACTGTCAGGGCTGGGTTTGGTGGACTCAGGAGCAGGGAAGGAGGCAGAGGCAGAGGTCAGGTAACAAGAGTGTTTATTGTAAATGGTAAGGCAGGGCGACTGGTGTCAGGAGAACAGTAGGAGAGAGAGGACAGGAGCGAACAGGCTTCAACAGGGAAAAATGAAAAGTAGGGTGAACCCTACGTAGTGAGGCCGGGAGCTTCAGACGGACAGCACAGGGATTGACAACAGTTTCTATCTCATACTGTATGGCCCAACATACCGGGGAGCGAGCTTCCTAGACTCCACTTGGAGAGGCAGATCCTTGGAGAGAAGCCACACTTTCTGTCCTGGGATGTAGCTAGGAGCCGGGGCACGGCGGCGTGACGCTGTGTCGGGACAGCCTATCAGCGTTGAGATTCTGGACGACAGTGTCCGAGATACATACATGAGAGAGAGGAGAAAAGAGGCAGGAAGGAGGAGTGGGTCGGCAGGAGGGACAGGAAAAAGGTGGAAGTACTCTGCGGTCCTCCCTCCGTGCTGAGTGCGCCTCCGGATGATGTCACTCACCCAGACACGATGGCGTGTTTTCCGACGTATCTCGGACTTCCAGAGCAGGTACAGGGACGCTATGCTTGTCATGGTTGATGACTTGATGGGAATTATTTGGCGCTAAATAGTCTCTTGGGCGAAAATTCGCGAGTTATTTACTCGCGCGAGTGACGCGAGTAAATTCAACTACTCGCGCGATCAACGCGACGCGAAAATTCGCTACGCGTCCGGTCTGAACACACGGTAAGAAAGAGAATGGGCAAAAATGGCCTGTGTGGTCTGGGGCTGTTTTGCTGCTTCAGGACCTAAAAGACTTGCTGTGATAAATTGAACCATGAATTCTGCAAAAAAAAAAAACTGAAGGAGAATGTCTGGCCATCTGTTTGTGAACTCAGGCTGAAGCGAACTTGGGTTCTGAAGCAGGATACAGCAATAATGAAGAAACACTTTATTAACCCTCTATGGTACGGTGTTGCCCTCAGGCAACATACCCTTTTTTGGCCTGTCAGATTTATACAATGCATGTTTTTGAGTGATGGAATACTGTAAAAAAAAGAGGGAAGAGTCTAGGGAACCAATAGCAATGCTTTCATTTGTTACATTACCTCCAGGAGGCCATATTGAAACCCTATTTTGCAGACTTTTCCAAAGGAAACAGTTTTACCATTTTGCGCCACAAAAAAACACTCAAACGTCGTTTCATGGCCCTTTTCCATCTGGAAAAAATATATTCCTACTGATAGGTGAGTAAACCTTCTTTTTTGATAGTTTCATACACTTAGACTGTTCAAGACATTCATTTCAATGGGTCGTTGGTTCAATGGTACAGACAAGAAACGGGTAAAAAAGTTCCTTTTATAATGTTTTTTAAATTTAAAATGTTATGTATTGTACCCTGTTGAAGCTACTGAATATTTTACACATGTTTATTAAATAAATTATGTTAAAATTAATTTTAAAAACTTTTTTCACTTGTGCAACGTTATGGTACAATGTTGCCTACGGGCAACAAACCCCAAAAACTTCCCAAAAATTTTATTTTTAAGAAAATTTCTTCAGAATATGTTAATTTAGTCTATTTTCAGACAAAAAACACTCCAAACTTTTTTTCCCCAACTGGCATCATAATGCGTACCATGGAGGGTTAAATGGCATTTGTTTGTTATATTGTAGAGCACAACAGATAGCAAGATATCTTTCATCAGACATGGCGGCTGAATAACTGAATATCTCTATACATGCATGAGTTTAACACCAATGTGTTGACTCCTGATAAGCATACATATTCATAAATGTGACTTCAAACTAAAACAGCTTAAAGAGGCCAAAAAGCTGCAGAGCTGCCGAGGTGTCTTTGCTCTCAGGAGCAGCTCATTAATGAAGTCCCTCAGGTCAAAGGTCACTTCAACCTATCAACATGTTTGTCCCCGAAGTGTCTTCACATTAGTCACAGTTTCCACTAAGTCCCTCTGAAGCAAATTACCATCCGAGCTGTTAACCAGTGAGACCAATCAGCCTAAGCAGACCTCAGGACTGGTCTCACTGGTCCACAGAGGGCTGATAATGACCCCCTCAGACCGCTCTAGGACAGCCTCAGTACAGATGGACACATTAGAAAACATTAGTTTGTAAGAAGTTAGTCAGCATTTAATATCTGCTGAAACATTGAGATTATTAAAGTGTACAATATGAGGTCACTGTTACAAATGCATTATGTGATCTCAACTTTTGGGCTTTCACTTTGATCTGTGAGGAACCTGAACAAAACCAGGATCGATACAAGAAAACAGGAGAGCTGCTATTGAACTGTGAGCCCTGTTACCACCTGGCTCTAAGGTGGCAACAAGGAGGGAGGTCACGCACAGATTGAGCATGAAAAAACTAATTTTATTTAACATAATTTACATAATTAACTTATTTACAAATGAGTGGTGTGTGTAGATAAAGGTAAACAGGTAGGCAGAGTGGGAGGGGTCGTCACACCCCCAAAAAGTTGGGACACTAATTTTTTTAAAAACCTTTTGGCTCAGTTGTTGCTCAGTTTAAAACCAACATTTCTCAATACACAACAATCTACAATCCATCATCATTAAAGATTCAGAGAAACATCATGTAAGGAGCAAGGCTGGAATCCTTGGAGCAATAAAAACCATCATTATTGTATAAAAGACATTACTACATGGGATCTGGTACACTTCAGGAAACATAGTTTGTCTCTGCTTCTGCTAATGTAAGTTAATACTATACCACATCAATATCTTCTCTGGGCCCGACACAAAGTGGTATGACGAGTCCACATTTCAGATGTTTTTTGTAAATCCTGGGCGTGGTGTCCTCCGAGCTAAAGAGAAAAAGGATTTTCCAGATTGTTACCAACATAAAGTTTAAAGCATCTGTGATGGTAACTGTCATTATGAATGTGTAGATGAACAGGCTGGTTTGGGCCCTGAGGATAAAGTGGGACTGGCCTGTGGGATTCTTTGGTTCTGTCACATCTATGATGGTATGGAGGTGTGCCATTCATTATGAAACAAAAATATTTGTACACTTCTCAAACCGCATTTAAAATTTTTCTAATGTGCATATAACCTCAAAGAACGAAATAAGATACATAAATACATTTATGGAACATGAGAATGTAAGAAGAAAGGTGAGGTACTGAATCATCATTTGGTTTGCTGTCAGTACGAAAGTGGTCAAAAGTCAAGTCATATGGTATTTGTACAACACTTTTAATATCTAGAATGTTATTGTTACAATGCATAGTGTTTAAAAAATGTGAATCACAGAAAAACCCTAATATGTTCTTCAAGGGTAACTTCTTGGCTGCAGTGTTGACATTAAATGGAATTGGATTGAAAAAATGATAGCTTTTTGCTTGGCATTCTCTTTATATTATTGTCTCTGTAAATTTCACAGATAGACCTGCAGTGAAATTGTCAAGTGTGTTTGCAAAGGTGCAAGTGGCTGTGGTGCAAGGTGCTCATGCAGGAAGGCCCACTGGAATTGCACAGATCTTTGTAGTTGCAAATGTAATAGATAATTAAAGTTAAGCTTCATCAATTAAATGTATGCACGTTATCCATTTTTCAGAATACATGCACTGTATATGACCTATATTCATATATTTTCGACTGCTTAGGAACTGAGTTGGAAATTACATAAACACAGCCAAAATGATCATATCTATTTGATCAAATAATCATCTAGGGATATTCTCAAGAGCTTTAAATGATTCCTTGACCCAGAAAATGTGTTTTTTGACACCAAGATTGACCTTTTAAGTGGCTTAGAAGATATACTGGTTCTCAATGACTTCATATGGGTGCCATATCAGTTCCGGAATCTTGATGAAGTGGCTCCTACCAAAAATTGAAACCTATGGTCATAGAGAGCATGTGGAAAAAATTTGGTGCTTTTGTCCGGCGTGTCCCCTTTTTTTCGCTAAGCCGCCTGATTAACCATTTCTGATTGTAATCCAGACATCCTATGGTATTCATTTATTGAGATATATATACAATCTAGTATTTGTTCCTCCAGCTTCCTCCCACAGTCCAAAAATATGCACTTAGGTTTAACTGGTAACTTTAACCCTATAAAGCCAAGTGTATCATATTTGATACACATGTTGTTGAGACCTCTACATCATTAGAGTGATATATTTTTTTCCTGAAAAACCTGATGTATACATGTGTTGGAGATTAAAAACAAACAAACTGAGCAACAAATTGCACAAAAATACCAGATGTAGCAAAAATGATACAGGTTCATTGCTGGGTGAAAACTTCATATCAGCAGATAAATAATTTTTTTCTTGCATATTTGAATTAAATGCTAAAAGGAAAGTCTTAATAGGATAAAAATGTTCGGTTTTATGTTTTTGTTAGTTCAAGAAAAACAAACTGTGAGCAACAAATTGTACAAAAAGACCTGATGTATCAAATATGATACAAATTAGAATTCATATATGCAAATTGATTTATTTTTTTTGTCAGCAGGTTCAATAAATACTCAAGTTTTAAAAAAATATAATTTTCTGGCAATTATTTCATGGTTCAGGCTTTATAGGGTTAAATTGCCCGTAGGAGTTAATGAAAGTGTGAATGGTTGTCTGTCTCTATGTGTCAGCCCTGTCCAGGGTCTACCTCACCTCGCTGGGATCAGCCCCCTGCAACATGAGTGGGGATAAACGGTTAAGGATAATGAATAAATAAATAAATTAATGAATAAATTAATGAATAATTTGGTTGATGGCAGTGTGAGGCTCAAGATGTAAAATCACTTTGCTGCTTAAACTAGTTATAAGAAACTAAGAGCAAAAATCTGTTATCTTACAAGAACAGTTTTTTTTTTTAACAAGTATTATAAACAATTTAGAAATGTAAAATTGATTTGTGGTAAGCTACCTGTATATGACCATAGTTTACAGCATTCAGATACGTTCTGACCCTTTTCTCAGGTTAGAGCAACAGCCCCTTAAAATGTCTGCACTCTAATCAGTAAAATAGTCATAACTGTTATAAACTCTTGGAGTTTCCTCTTTGGCTGACATCAGTGATGACATCATGCTGCTGAGAGGAAGTTAAAAGAGGCAGTGTCACCTCAGTTAGGAGGGAGAGTATGAATCATTGGAGAGCAGCGGGTGGATGTTAGATGACTATGGATAGATGACTATATTGACTGTTAATAGTAGAATTAAGATAATTTGTCATATTTGTATTTTATGAAATGCATTGTCTTAATTGTTCCTAATGGTATAAATTTAACACTCTGTGATGTTTTTGACGAACTTAACTTCCAGGAAAATAGTTTTAAAATTATATACAGTATCATTCTTTGAAATAATTCATTCTGTGCATAGTTTAACTGATATGCAGTGATTATGATGAATTTGACACAGGTTTCATATTTCACACTAGCATCCTACTTTGACATCGGGCTTTTAAGATATCTATATTTCATGATTGTTTTGTTTTTATATATTTTAACTGTTGGTTCCAATGTGTTGCTGATTGTGGTTATCTGTCTGAACAAGAGCTTACATGAACCCATGTACATTTTTCTGTGCAGCCTGTTTGTAAATGAGCTGTTTGGTATTACAGGGCTGTTTCCATCCCTTCTGGTTCAGATCCTCTCTGACATTCACACTGTTTCTGCTCCTTTTTGTTTCCTGCAGATTTTCTGTGTTCATACTTATGGAAATGTTGAGCTTTGTAACTTAGCCATTATGTCTTATGACAGATATCTCGCTATCTGTCATCCTCTGCAGTATAACACTCATATGACATTTAAAAAAGTTGCCATGCTTATTGCTCTGGTATGGTTATTCCCACCTATTGAAGTTGCTGTTATGCTAGCATTGAGTGCCCCTTTACAGCTATGTGGGAACATCATTAACAAAGTGTACTGTGACAATTTCTCTGTTGTCAAACTGGCATGTTTTGACACAACAGTGAACAATATCTATGGAATTATTTACACACTTATCATTGTTTTTGGTGTATCAATTATGATTGTATACACTTACATAGAGATCATTAAAGTGATTATTTCTGGTTCTCCAGAGGCCAGACAGAAAGCTGTCAGTACCTGCACACCTCACATCTCTTCTCTGCTCAACTTTTCCTGTGGGATTTTATTTGAAATATTTCAGAGCAGGTTTGATATGAGCAGTGTACCAATGATGTTGCGCATATTTCTATCGTTATATTTTCTTATCTGCCAGCCACTCTTTAACCCTTTAATGTACGGACTGAAAGTGTCTAAAATATACAACTCATGTAAACGTCTTTTCTTAGGTAAAAGGTAAATTACTAATTGTATAAAGCATGTATATTGTATTTTCAATCACATGAGAACTGTTGAATATTTTACAAAAGATGTGTCAACAATAATTATTTTGTGAATTAAATGTGAATACAGTGAATAAAAAAATGCTGACAAACAAAGCAAACATCAAATGTTGGCTTGAATTTTTCATTGTTTGCAAAGTGTGTTTAGAACTCGGCCTTCCTAATATGATATTTATTGCTCAGAGACTAATTTTTATTTACATTTGTGAGCAAAGTTTTTACACTCCAGAGTCATCCGCTGTGTTTGCACACCTCATGCATACTTCAGTCTGATTAATAAATATTTTTGTAAGGCAAAACGTTATTTATATCAATATTATTAGTGTACAAATATTCAGTCTGTTTGATCAAAAATAGATGAGGCTGAATTAATGTAACCTGATGATGTAAACCACTTACTCATCATCAACTAATTATAAACATTAGTTGCAACTTTATAAATGTAATTAAAATAGTGTTTATAGACGGTTCACAAATCAGCTAATAACCATAACCGGGCTCTCTCCTAGGGGAGGGGGAGAGAGGGAGCTGCCCGGCCAAGGCTCCGTCCAGCATGGACTAAAACACAGCACAGACACTTCAGAAACTATTCAGAATGAGTTAAAAGGAATTTTTAAACAGACAAAGTAGTTTTTAAGACTGCATATTGCTAGCGCATCTATTTTCTGACCCAGAGTGCGTCTGTGACTGGCTTTGAATGAGGGTCATAAAGCAGGCAGCCGCTTTCCCATGTTCCTGGTACTGCGTACCGCCACTGAATCTTTTAGTGGTACGCAGTACCGGACCGTACCGGCTTACTTTCACCCCTGGTTACGTTCCACCGTAACCTTCGGAACTTATCCCTAGCCCACTTCTCATCTATTGTCGCCTCCGCTCAGCACCTTCTCCTCTCTGAAGGTTAATGATGCCACTGACTCACTCTGCTCTACTCTGTCCTATGTCCTATGTCCTTTATCTACAAGGCCTGCTTGACCCAACCAATCCCACCCATGGTTGAATGAAGTCCTACTACATGTCTCTCTGTATCTCAGCTGGGTGGCACTGAATCAGTTGCTAGCACCTAATTTTCTGGCTTTACACCCCTCTCTGAGAGTGAGGTATCCAAACTGATGACATGTAGCCATCCTACTACATGCTTGTTGGACCCTATACCAACAAACCTTATTCAGTCCATTAGCCCAACCATCATGCCAGCTATCACACGTGATTAATGCGTCACTGTCCTCCAGCACTTTTCCCACTGCATTCAAAGCAGCTCGGGTAACACCTCTACTCAAGAAACCCTCTCTCAACCCAGCTGAAGTCGAGAACTATCGTCCTGTCTCACTTCTTCCATTCTTATCCAAAACTATTGAATGGGCGGTTGCTAAGCAACTCTCAGAATTCCTCCAACATAATCTTCTTGATCCAAATCAATCTGGTTTCAAGAGCGGTTACTTGACTGAAACTGCTCTGTTGTCTGTGACAGAAGCCTTAAAAGAAGCAAGAACAGCAGCAAAGTCCTCAGTTCTTGTTCTGCTTGACTTGACAGCTGCCTTTGACACAGTTAACTGACTACATAACTTTCTGTGAGGTGATGGTTGTCCCTACTAAAACTGTTAAGGTATTTTCTAACTGTCAGGGCTGGGTTTGGTGGACTCAGGAGCAGGGAAGGAGGCAGAGGCAGAGGTCAGGTAACAAGAGTGTTTATTGTAAATGGTAAGGCAGGGAGACTGGTGTCAGGAGAACAGTAGGAGAGAGAGGACAGGAGCGAACAGGCTTCAACAGGGAAAAATGAAAAGTAGGGTGAACCCTACGTAGTGAGGCCGGGAGCTTCAGACGGACAGCACAGGGATTGACAACAGTTTCTATCTCATACTGTATGGCCCAACATACCGGGGAGCGAGCTTCCTAGACTCCACTTGGAGAGGGAGATCCTTGGAGAGAAGCCACACTTTCTGTCCTGGGATGTAGCTAGGAGCCGGGGCACGGCGGCGGTTTGCCTGGGCCTGTGTCCTGGATGAAGCTCGGAGCAACGCAGCACGGGCACGCTTCCAAGTGGCCCGGCAGTGACGCATATGGGTCTGGACTGATGGGACAGCAATCTCCTCCTCCTGGTCTGGGAACAGAGGGGGTTCATAACCATCATGGTTGCATCCATGGTCGGCCACCAGAAGCGCCATTTGAGGAAGGAGATGGTACGATGGATCCCCGGGTGACAGGTGAGGTGGGACCACTGCAGGACCTGAGAACGGACGGAGTCTGGGACAAAGAGACAGTTAGGAGGTCCGTTACCTGGGCTGGGCTGTGTGGACTGAGCCTGGCGGACCTTGGCCTCTATCTCCCAGGTGAGAGCTGCGATGACACGGGAAGAGGGCACGATGGGTTCAGGTTCGACAGGGACTTCTTCGGCTGAGAACTGGCGGGACAGGGCATCTGGCTTCATATTCCTGGAACCTGGACGGTAAGTGATAGTGAAGTTAAATCTTCCCAAAAACAGGGCCCACCTGGCTTGACGAGCGTTCAGACGCTTAGCCGTCTGGATGTATGAGAGGTTTTTATGATCGTCCACACTATGAACGGATGCTCTGCGCCCTCCAGCCAGTGCCGCCATTCCTCCAATGCCAAAACCACAGCCAGCAGCTCCCGATTTCCCTTATTCCTCTCTGGGGGGTCAAGTTTATGGGAGAAAAAGGCACATGGATGCAGCTTGTTATCTTTGGGTGAGCGTTGAGAAAGGACTGCACCTACCCCAGTGTTGGAAGCATCCACCTCAACCACAAACTGCAGTGACCGGTCAGGATGGATGAGGATGGGAGAGGAGATGAACTGGCGCTTGAGCTCAGAGAAGGCTGCCTTGGCTTCCGGAGTCCAACGGAACGGAACTGTTGGAGAGGTGAGTGCAGATAGGGGGGCAGCTTTTCTGCTGTAATTCTTCACAAACCTTCTGTAGAAGTTGGCGAAACCATTGAAGCGCTGAAGCTGCTTACGGGTGGTGGGAGTTGGCCAGTCAGCGACATCAGAGACCTGTGATGGGTCCATTCGGAGCTCACCTTCCAAAACGATGAAGCCGAGAAAGGAGGTAGAGGTGGCATGAAACTCACATTTCTCGGCTTTGACGAACAACTTGTTCTCCAGCAGGCGCTGCAGCACAGTGGATCTGGTGTTCCTGGAGAGAGCGAAAGTAAATCAGGATATCATCCAGGTAAACAAACACAAACCGGCCAAGCATGTCATGAAGCACGTCGTTCACTAAGGCCTGGAAGACTGCTGGGGCGTTGGTCAGGCCAAAAGGTATTACTAAATACTAAAAATGACCTAATGGGGTGTTGAAAGCAGTCTTCCATTCATCACCCTCTCTTATGCGCAGCAGATGGTAAGCATTGCGCAGGTCCAGGGTGGTGAAGACCATGGTGCCTTGGAGAGGTAAAAAAGCAATGAGTCAATGAGAGGCAGGGGATGTTTGTTCTTGACTGTGATGTTGTTAAGTCCTCTAAAGTCAATACAAGGTCTCAGTGTGCCATCTTTCTTCCCCACAAAAAAAAATCCTGCACCTACCGGGGAGGACGACGGGCGGATGATCCCGGCCGCCAGAGACTCCTGTATGTATCTCTCCATTACTTGCTGTTCTGGATGGGAGAGGTTATACAGTTTGCTACTGGGAAGAGGAGCTCCAGGCAGAAGCTCAATAGCACAGTCATAGGGCCGGTGGGGGGGGAAGAGAAAGAGCCTGTTCTTTGCTGAAGACTGGGGCCAGGTCATGATAGGCTTCGGGGACAGATGACAGATCTACAGGTTCAATTACAGGCGGGGGGTCAAATGTGGAGGTTAGAGCAGAGCGAAGACAGTGAGAGTGATAGTAAGGGCTCCAAGAGCGCACTTTACCTGTGGCCCAATCAAAGTGAGGATTATGGAGCCTTAACCAGGGGAACCCCAAGATCAGGGAAACATGAGGAGAGTCAAAAACAAAAAAAAACTGATTACCTCCTGGTGATTACCAGATAGCTGCACAGACACAGGAGCTGTCTTGTGGTTGATAGTGGACAGTAGCATACCATTAAGGGCTTTGTTTCCAGTGGGACATCAAGGGCTCTGTCTTGATGCCCAACTGCTGGCAAACGGCACTGTCAATAAGGCTTACATCAACCCCTGAGTCAAGTAGCGCGGTGAGGGGAAGGGACTGTCCTCGCCACAGGAGGGCAGCATCGAGCAGGGGCCGGTCTGGGGGAGAAGGGCTGACTACACAGCTCGACAGTAATTCTCCCACTACTGACGAGCCGGACCTTTTGCCGGACGGATGGGACAAGTAGCAATAAAGTGACCAGCTTGGCCACAGTACAGACAGGACTTTCTCCTCGGGGGACAGGTGGATGCCATCTATTTGCATGGGCTCAGGCTCGGGACTCCTCGGCTTCTCCCGGTGATCCTTGCGAGGGCTCGGCACATCTCGGCCGAGCCGTGGGTGGTTTGCTGCTGAGAGCGAAAAATGGAGGAAGCAGCTGGCTCGGAACGCCACAGGTATAGTTGGTCACTCACTTTGATGGCTGCTTGTATGGCCTCGTCCAACGTAGTGTGTTCCCGCCTGAGTGCAATCTCCCTGCCGATATCATAGTTGAGCCCGTTCAGGAAAGCGGTGATGAGTGCTGAGTCGTTCCACGCCGACTCCACTGCAGCACTTTGGAAACGGCTTACAAACTCCCGGACAGACAGCCGTCCTTGGCGGATCCTGGAAAGCTGCAGACCGGCTTGCTGACCCCGCATAGGATGGTCATACACCCGCTTGAGCTCCCCAGCAAAGGCATCAGCGGACATGGCGAGAGGGGAGTTCTGCTCGAAGATGGCGTTGTAAAAACTCAGCGGGGGACCCTCCAACAGGTTAACAAGGTAAGCCACCTTAGCCGCTTCACTGGCAAAACGGAGGGGTTAAGCATTGAAACTCAAGTGGCACTGTGTGAGAAATTGGCGACATGTGTTGGGATCACCTGAGTATTTTGCTGGAGGGGGAATATGGGGTTCGGGACTGGCTGGGGTATTGACTAGAGCTGGTGGGGCTGCTGGAGGTCGTTCATCTGGCAGCGGAATGATGGGAACAGGAGCAGCATTCAGCCGATCGGTCAGGGCAGCCAGGGCAGCGGAGATCTGAGTCAGCTGGGTTGTGACTTCCCGCAGGCCTGTATCGAGATGACCCAGATGCGCTCCCTGGATGGCAATTGTCTTCTTGAGTGCCTCCTGTTCTGCAGAGTCCATAGTGGCTGGATTATACTGTCAGGGCCGGGTTTGGTGGACTCAGGAGCAGGGAAGGAGGCAGAGGCAGAGGTCAGGTAACAAGAGTGTTTATTGTAAATGGTAAGGCAGGGAGACTGGCGTCGGCAGATGCAGGTGGGTAGGAAGCTAGGCAGGGAATGGGATGAGGTTGGAGGTGCAGGCTGGCGTCCAGGCGGAGGATGTTAATAAAGTAATCTTCTTCTTCTTCTAAGAGATTCCTGGCAAGGTGTCAAAACCCTAGCTGGCCTCCCAAAAAACAACTCAGCTCTACCCACCACCGGGGAAAAAGACTGCATTGACATGGCAGAGAACCTTAACCAGTTCTACTGCAGGTTTGAGAAATTGGACTACTCGCAGGAGAGGGAGAAACTAACGGAGGAGCTCACTGCTAGGACGCCGGGCTATGTAAATCGGGAGCTGAAGCAGGCGGAGGTCTCAACGGTGTTGAGAAGGACGAGGCCAAATAAAGCACCAGGGCCAGACCAGATCTGTGGCCGCCTACTGAAGGCCTGCAGCGACCAGCTTGCTGGTGTTTACTGCCACCTCTTTAACCGCTCACTGGCTGAACACTCTATCCCCCAGTCTGGAAATCTTCCATCATATGCTCTGTGCCTAAAAAGAGTAACCCCACCTGTGACAATAACTTCCGACCTGTGGCCTTAATATCCCTGGTCATGAAAGGCTTTGAGAGGCTAATGATCACACAACTACAGGCAGAGGTCAGTAAGTACGTTGACCCGCTTCAGTTTGCGTACAAACGTCACAGAGGGGTAGACGACGCCACACTGACGCTGCTGCATGGAGCCTACACCACCTTGAAAAGCCCAAGTCATTTCTACGGCTGGTGTTCATAGACTTCTCAAGTGCCTTTAATACTGTGCAACCCCATCTAATGGGACAACATCAGCTTGACAACATAAACTTGACCCCCCAGATGGAGGTAAATCCCCACCTCATACTCTGGGTGCTCTCGTTCCTGACAGACAGACACCAGAGATGAGAGTTCACGGCCACCTCAGCTCATCCAGAGGGATCTTTACAGGTGCTCCACAGGGCTCTGTCATCTCACCAGTTCTTTACACTCTCTACACCAACGACTGCAGAAGCACAAACCCAGACATTACATACATCAAGGACTCCACCAACTATCAGATCAGTTACAGTCTGAGCTGGACACTTTTTCAGACTGGTGCAGTCGGAACTGCCTTGATCTCAATATCACCAAAACAAAAGAACTAATAATAGACTTCAGAAAGGCCCTCTCCACCTTCCCCACTCTGACTGTCAACAACCAGCCGATAGAGAGGGTTGATACATGCAGATATCTTGGGACAATAATCGACCACAAACTCAACTTCAAAACAAATACTGATACCATCCACTCCAAGTCCCAGCAGCATCTCTTTTTCCTTCGCAAACTCCGCAAACTGCAGGTCCACCAATCCGTTCTGACAGCATTCTACAGATGTTTAATTGAATCCATAATCACCTTCAACATCACTTCCTGGTTTGGAGCACTGTCCAACATCCATAGGAACCCACTAAACAGAATCATCAAACTGAGCAGCAAAATCATTGGACAACAGCAGGAATCAGTCATCAGCATATACAACAAAAGGACTAAGCAAAAACCAACACAAACACACACTCTACACAGCCAGTATTGCTTCTTACCCTCTGGCCTAAGATACAGAGCACCTACACTAAGGACAAATAGAGCCCTGTCAAGCTTTGTCCTGGCATCCATAAGACATTTGAATGGCTGAACCCCCTTTTCTGAACTGTCTCCTCTCTTTTATCACCTGGACTCTTTTTTTTTTAACCAATATTTATTGCCCCTCCACTACGGAGGTATTAATAACTTATTTATTCACCAGGCTCAGCAAAGATTTTAGTATCTGCCATATGTCTAGTATGGGCTGATGGTGTGTGTGTGTGTGTGTGTGTGTGTGTCTGTCTGTCTGTCTGTCTGTCTGTCTGCGTGCGTGTGTCTAGAAGTGTCTACCTCGGACAGGTATGTAGTGGCGAATGGGGAAAATAACCCTCATAACTGTGATGCGCCAGTAAAGACTAAATGAAGTTAAGAATTTTAACAGTTGGCAGGGTATTACTAAGGTCTTCAGCATGCTTGGCGATGTAGCATGCAGTGGAATATTGTGCATGCAGGGGCTTTTTCCTTCAGTTGGCTGTTAAATCCCTTGTTCTTGCCCATCATCGCCCCGTCAGTGCAGCATGCAACAAGATTGTTGTTGTTGCAGATTGTTCAATGAATAATGTGTCTACTTCCCTTCCGCCATTTACGTACATTTATTAGGGCCTCGGGGCAATCGCACCGAGCATTGGTCCCATACAGCAATAGCTGTAGGGACCAGTGCTCGAAGCCCCGAGCACTACTGTGGATTTTTTCTTCTTCCTCTTCCGGACGCAATTTCGTCCCGCTACTAGTCCTACATCTTGAAGAGTTGCAGGACAAATTATGTATCAAAACGTGCGGTTTGATCGGGATCGGTGTGCTATTACTTTTTTTTCTACAGAATACGAATGAATTCCACAAGAATCTCATCATAGTGTACACACACCGGCAGTAGCCCCCGTGTAGGGTTGCCAACCGTCCCTTGAAAAACGGAATCGTCCCGTATTTAGAAACAAAAGCACCCGTCCCGTATTGAGGTGAAAAGGTACGCACTTTGTCCCGTATTATTGTGACAGTCAAAAAATAGTCAGTAAATGCCAATGAAAATTTAATAACAGGGCGCTTTATATGTAAACTTACGGTAAACTTGTTCCCAGGCCCCGTCCTGCTCTGTGACCAATGAACTGACAGCATATTCACACACGAGTATGACGATACAGAATACGCTCATCCCATTGGTCGAGGAGAAGATAGCAGAAGACAACAAAGCAGCATGCGTAGGTGACAGTGACACAGACGCTGACACTGCTTTACGGGGCGCTACACCTTCGAGCAGCAATGTGTCTAGTACCCCTCCGAGAAAAAAACAGAAAAGGATGCAAAAATACTGAAGAATGGGTAAAAGGAAGCACCTGGGTGGCAAAAGTGCGTGATAACATCTATGAAGCACACTGCACGTTGTGCCGGCGCTCTTTTCCCGTAGCCCATGGTGGACTGACTGATCTGAAACAACATGCTTCCAGTACTGCGGTCACGCCATCTGCACTTTAAATTTTAGTGCGCAATTACATTGCACTTTACGGCCCGTTTGTCAGCTGCATGACTCCAAAATAGCCATTCAATTGTATTCATGCTGCTCCAATAAAATAAATACATCAATTTGTTATCAGCAAACTCCAGTGCATTCTTGAAGACCAGGTCCCCATGTGTTCATGACATGAATTTAATGCCTTTTTACTGAACCAATTTGGAATTATGGAATGCTATAATCTTCCAAAATGGCCATTCAATTGCATACATGCTGCATTTTAAAAGCCAACAAAAGGAGTAAATCAAATTGTCATCAGCAAACTCCACTACATCTTTGAAAAACAGGGCCTAATTGTTATTTTGTGTAAAAGTGAATTGCTGGATAATCATTTGTTTCCCATGTATTCATGTCACACAAAAATATGCATCTAATTCAATTCAGGTTAGAGTCAAATTGTTAAAAAATAATTTTACTTACAAAAAAGGGGCTAAAAAATTTCACCACGCCAGGATGGGTGAAGGCAATCGGGTCGGCCGGCCCTGCCAATGAAGTGTCCCTTATTTATTTTTCGGGGAGTTGGCAACCCTACCCCCATGGCCCTTTCAGAATTTCCCCAGAGGAAATTTTCTAGTTTGCTTATATTAAACTGTCTTTTATAACGCCTTACCAAGAATTTTTTTGCCCTAGACCTAGGTCAGTAATTTTTTCTAGCATTAATTCAGTGACAATGCAGCCTTTTTTTTTTTTTTTTTTACAACCGTACATATATATATATATACACATACATATAAGAAAGTTATAAAATATAACAATACATGTATAAGCACAAAGTCAACTGAAACTGTTTTTGTTTTTACAGATGTTTTCGATTCAAAGCTGTTCCCTGTAGGTAGTTTGAAATGTTTTCCTCTGCAGCTGACATCAGATAGCAACAAGAATTAATTAGCGTGTCCTTTGATAATGAGGTCACACTGCTGTAAAAAGTTTTAAAGAAGCACAAGCAGAGTTTAAGGAGAGACTCGAGAGTCTGACTCTGACAGATGAATGTTAGAATTGTCATTAACTGTGTACTTAAGGTCTCACCTTAGCATTATACTGACTTTCAATAGTAGAATGGTAAGTTTAGTTAATGTGTCACATTTGTCTTTTATTAAATGTATTGTCCTTACTGTCAGCAGACTAAATACTGTTTGTTAATGTTGCTGTTGAGACAAAATTAGTTGAAATTTGCCAGTTTGTGACACTGTTATACTATATACACTGTTTTAACTTATATTAAAAATGTACAGTAAGCATAATTCATCCTGTGCAGAGTTTAACTGATGTGCAGTGATCATGGGTAACTTTACGCAGTTTTCATATTTCATACTTTCAGGCTACTTTGATACTGGGAATTATGAGTACTTCTCTTTCATAATTGTTATGCTTTTATATATTTTCACTGTTTGTGCCAATCTTTTGCTGATTGTGGTTATCTGTCTGAACAGGAGCTTACATGAACCCATGTACATTTTTCTGTGCAGCCTGTTTGTAAATGAGCTGTTTGGTAGTACAATCATGTATCCATTTCTTCTGCTTCAGATCCTCTCTGACATTCACACTATTTCTTTTTCTTTTTGTTATCTGCAGATTTTCTGTGTGTACACTTATGGAATCGTAGAATTTATGAATTTGACTGCCATGTCTTATGACAGATATCTTGCAATCTGTTGTCCTCTACAATATAGGAAACATATGTCAGCAAAAAATATTGCTATACTAATTACTCTGATATGGTTATACCCAATGCTTGAAGTTATTACCATGTTATCATTGAGTGGTACTTTACAGCTCTGTGGGAACATTATTAACAAAGTATTCTGTACCAGTTACTCTATTGTCAACTTAGCATGTTCTGACACCAGCTATTTTAATATTAATGAAATAATTGGAATTATTTTGCTGCTCTGTGTTCCTGTTGCTATTATCTTTTACACTTATATAAGAATTCTTAAAGTTTGTTTTTCTGGTTCCAAGCAGACGAAACAGAAAGCTGTCAGTACCTGCACACCTCACCTTGCTTCTCTGCTCAACTATTCCTTTGGGGCTTTCTTTGATACGATGCAGACCAGGTTTAATTTGAGCAGTGTACCTAATATGTTACGCATTTTTTTGTCATTATATTGGCTCACTTGCCAGCCGATCTTCAATCCTTTATTGTACGGACTGAAAATGTCTAAAATACGTAGCTTATGTAAAAATCTTGTCTTTGGTAATAAGTAAACAAAGAGTCACTTGCATGTTACACAATTTGTTGGAAAATGATGTAAAAACTACAACACAGTAACATCTGGAGTCATTCTTAATGTTGGGCTGGGCAATATATGTGGTATACAGATATATTAGACTAGATATCATCTTAGATTTTGGATATTGTAACATCATTACTGTTTTTTTCTTCCTGATTTTATAGACTACAGGGAGGTGATGTTTTCTTTCATATATTTTTACCCACAATTTTTACAATTTTTACCCACCCTCAAGATTGTGTAAATATTATTGTAAAAACACCAAAAGCTACACCCAAAATATTTGCAATAATGAGGTATTGGGTCATATAAGAGAAAGCAGCCAAGCTAGGTTGTTGGAATTAATCTGCTTTCCAGTTCTAGTTCTGACAATAAGAAGTTGTAAACGTATTTTCATATGCAGATGACGTAAAACATTCCAGTAATTAGGAGCTTGCTGGGCATCCAAGCCCATTAATGGACATAACCAGAAATAGCCAGCCTTTTTGACACCTTACCCCTCGTTTTAATATTAACCATCTAAGATGTTATGGGTGACCTTTTTTACTTGTGTACATTTAAAACCTTAAACGGGTTGGTGCCTACCCTGACACAAGAAGGTTAAGCATACTCAATCAGACATGTTTCTTTGCAAAACATGTTTATAATGAGAAATATGAAATACAAAAAATAAAATACTGATAAATATTTTTTTTTAAAGTGTGGAGTGCGGTAAAGATGCATTTGGGGCACTGTGGCATCGTCTTTTGGACTGAGCCTCCATTGCTTCCACCATGCGCCCAATCAGTCCCATCATGGAAGAAGTGTCTCCTTCTAGTTTTTGGAGCAGAACCTCAGTCATGTCCCTGCAATGTGTGAGGAATCTCTCATCCGCCCCCTTCAGATACTGCAGGAGCTCCCCATGGCTGTCACGCTACCTCTTTGCTGTGCACAAGGAAAATAACAATTCATACATATCTTCATTGTTTATCTGCAGTAGCATTTTTTTTTCTGCAGAGTGAAGAGTATGCTCCAGTATTATGCAGTCCTCTTCAACACCACAGCAAGCTCCAACCACTTTGCTAACAGCGTAAATCAAAACTGAACATTAATGTTGTGTAAAGGCCGAATTTATGGCATAGCTGTTATATAATATGGACCACATTAGTTTGTTTACTAAGGTAAAGTTTACATAATGAAGTGGCTGGTGAGTGAAAATGTATCTCAATTTTGCACACCGTTTGGTGTGACTGACTAATGTGTACCCAAAAATAGAAACCTTACCATGTCTGGCCAGTTGAAAAGAGGACCTTTGACCCCCTGAGCTGCTCGATGGCATTGGTGAGCTGGGTATTGCTAACAATAGCTAACGTTAGCTTGCTACTTTTGGGCTCGGAAAACAAGAAGTTAAAAATAAAAAAAATTGTTTTTTATGTGGATTTCTCTTTTTGTCTTCACAACCGAAACAAAATGAATAAAGAACAAACTTTCTCTCAGTGTTCTTAATTTAAACATTCAGAGCTTGAAAAAAAAAGGGTTCACTCAAAAGCATGCAGCGCTTTAAAAAAAAAAAAAAGGCTTCACTCAAAAACAAAGCTGCACTAATTAGAAGGATTAACTGAAATAAATGTTTTTGTGGAGGTCCCTCACTGTTCTTCCATCCATTGGTTCCTGAACAGCTGGCTTAATGTCCTCCCATTGCTCCTCCTGCACCATTCTTGGCAGTCTCTCACAACGCAAAGTTGCAATATTGTGCAGGACTGCACAGGTAATGGTTATATCACATGCCCTGTCAGGAGTAACTCTGAGGCCTTTTAGGCACTGAAACCTTGATTTCATTTGGCCAAACACCATCTCTATATGGGCCCTTCAGTCACTGGTTCTGGGTAAGGTGTCAAAATGAATGGCATTCAGGGATACCCTCTGTCCCCAAGCAGGAGTCCATTAAAGTCTCCTGCAGGGTAAAGTTTAAAGTTAACATTGGATTCTTATAGTTCAAGTAGATTACAGATCCACATGTATTCAGCCTTTCTAAAAAATAAACAATGTGTGCGTGTGGCTTTCCCGGAAAAGTTATAACTTTAAATTACATTTACACCTTTCACTCACTGAAATATGCCCTTATTTGACTATGCATTCTATTTTACATTAAAAGAAGAAACACTTGGTTAGTAAAAAAAAAAGCCAGTAATGCAATGCAGAGCAAAATTGTTACGGCTCCACCCACACCCTCCTCCTCTGCCCCTTCACACCCCTCTGTTCCGGCCTCATCCACTCCCAGCACCTCAGCTCGCTCCCAGCGTGCACTCCACAGACACAGCTGCAACAGGTTGAGTTGACGAGGTGAATGAGCTCACAGCCGGATCACTGCACACCTGCTCTCACTCTCCAATCAACCCCTCTGCCTACAAGACTCCAGCTCTCCTGCCAGTCATCGCCAGATTTTCCCTGATTGTTACCTGGCAAGTACCTAGTAGAGACGCAGGCCCCCCTGCGAAGTGTTTGTTGCTGTTGCCTTTTTTGCCTTTTGGCTTTTTGACCTTTTTGCCCCCTGGCCTTGCTCCAACTCATGTTCAACCTCTCTTCCCACAGATCTCCCCTCTCCAGCAGTGATCTGGCTTGCCTGCCCATCAACCAGCCCAGTCACCTCACCTGCTCTTCACCTCCAGCTCACCTCCGGCTCACCTCCAGCTCCCCTCCAGCTCACCCAGCCTTTCCCCTCCACATCACCCTGCAAATAAAACCCTGAACTCCACTAAACTCTGCCTCCTGTGTTGTGCGCTCGAGCCTCCCCCCACTAGCCTTAACAGAAGATCTGGCCATGGACCCAGGCTCGGCAGACACAGGAGAGCGGACCCAAACCCCGCCCCCTGAACCCGCACAGCAGGCTCTCCAGGTCCAAGGGAGAGTTATTGCGGACCACAGCCGTCTCCTCAGGGAGGCTTCGGTTTCCGTCCAGTCCCTGGGTGATCGGCTCCTGGCCCAGGAGGCTCTCCAGCAGGGGCGCTCTTCCCAGATCCAGAACCTCACATCCATGGTCCAGGCCCTGTCGGAGCAGGTGGTTGCGCTTATGGCTGCCTCCACCCCCCTGGCTGCCCCTGCCGCAGGTCCACCCCCGTTGGCTGCTCCGTCCCCGGCCCTGCCTCCCGTCCAGCCCCGTGAGCCCAACTTGGCCAGTCCCCGCCCCTTCGACGGGACCTTTTCCCAGTTCCGTGGCTTCATCATGCAGTGTGAGTTGATTTTTTCCCATCAACCCAGCCAGTTCCTCACACTAGCAGCCCGTGTAGCCTTCATCACAAACCTGGCCTGGGCCCAATTCAGGGCCCAGGCCACCCTCAGCTCCCGCTCGGCTTTGTTTGTCGACTACACAACCTTCCTCGCTGAGTTCAGGAGAGTCTTCGACCACCCCTCTGCCGGGCAGGATGTTGGTGCACGGCTGATGTCCCTTCGCCAGGGGAACCGGACAGCAGCCGCCTTCTCTACGGAGTTTTGCACTCTTGCCGCTGGGAGTGGTTGGAACGACGCTGGGCTAAGGAGCGTTTTTCTTCAGGGGCTGAGTGAGACCATCAAGGACGAACTCATCAGAGACAAGCCCTCCACTCTGGACGAACTGGTGGCCTTGGCTATTGATGTGGACGAGCGCATCAGGGAGCGCCGGCGTGAGAGGCGGCCCCCGACCAGTTCATCACGACCCTGGAACGCCCTCCTCGGGGCCTCCCTGCCAAGAGCCAACCCCCCTGTTCGAGAACCAGCCACCACCATCCCCTCAGGTGAGGAGCCCATGCAGTTGGGTCGGACTCGCCTCACAGAGAGGAACCGGAGGATTGTCCGGGGCTTGTGCCTCTACTGTGGTGACGGCGGGCACCTCCGCGACTCCTGCCCTTCCCTGCCAAAAGAGTAGGCTCACCCGATGGGGGATTGCGGGTGAGCCGAATTACTCACTCCCCACCACCTATCAGCCCAGCCAGGTTCTCTGTCACCCTCTCCTGGCAGGATCAGACTATTTCAGTCGGGGCCATCATAGACTCAGGGGCAGACGGGAACTTCCTGGATGCCCAGTTTGCCCGCTCGGCTGCCCTCCCCCTCGTCGCCCTGGAGTCCCCACTTGCAATCTCTGCCCTTGATGGACACAGTCTGGGGCCCCTCACCCACCGCTCAAGACCCCTCTCCATGACCATCTCCGGGAACCATGTGGAGATGATCTGCTTCTATGTCCTTAATTCTCCCCAAGCCCCCCTCATACTGGGCCGACCCTGTCTTGAGCTCCACATTCCCCATATCAGCTACGGTGAGGGGCGCATCCTCAGCTGGAGTACGGCCTGCTATGCGCGGTGTCTCCGTGCTGTCCATACCCCGTCGTCACCACCACAGCCCCCTCCAGCTCCCCCAGACCTCTCCTCTGTGCCAGAAGCCTACCACGACTTGGAAGAGGCCTTCAGTAAGGAGCGTGCACGCACCCTGCCCCGCACCGGCCCTGACTGTGCCATTGAGCTCCGCCCTGGCAGCAAACACCCGGTCAGCTGCCTGTACAACCTTGCCCCTCCAGAGGCCGCCATGGATGAGTACATCTCCTAGAGCCTGGCCGAGGGGCTTATCCGACCTTCTCACTCCCCGGTGGCAGCGGGATTTTTTTTTGTGAAGAAGGATGGGTCCCTCAGGCCGTGCATTGACTACCGTGAGCTCAACGCCATCACCGTCCGCAACACCTACCCTCTCCCCCTCATGAGCTCCAACTTCGAGCCCCTCCTCGGTGCCACGGTGTTCACCAAGTTGGACCTACGGAACGCATACCATCTGGTCCGGATCCGTGAGGGGGACGAGTGGAAGACGGCTTTCAAGACCTCCCGTGGCCACTATGAATACTTAGTGATGCCCTTCGGCCTAACTAACGCCCCCTCGGTTTTCCAGGCCCTGATGAACGACGTGCTGAGGGATATGTTGGACATCTTTGTGGTTCTGTATCTGGATGACATCCTGGTGTTCTCCAGAAACTCTGAAGAACACGTCAGCATGTCCGCCTCTTCATCCAGCGTCTCTTGGAGAATCGACTTTTTATTAAGGCTGAGAAATGCATCTTCCATGCTCCCTCCGTGGAATTTCTGGGACTCATTGTGGAGGGGGGACGGACCCGGCCTGACCCTAAGAAGATCCGGGCAGTCGTCGACTGGGAACAGCCTACCTCCCGCAAGCAGCTGCAGTCCTTCCTCGGCTTCGCCAACTTCTATCGCCGGTTCATCCGGGACTACAGTCGGGTGGCTGCCCCCCTCACTGCCCTCACCTCCTCTCTGCGACCTTTTGCCTGGACACCAGGGGCCAGTACCGCCTTCGCCGACCTGAAGAGGCACTTCACCTCTGCACCGATCCTGGTCAACCCGGACCCCGCGAAGCCCTTCATAGTGGAGGAAGACGCCTCCGACACGGGCGTGGGCGGTGTCCTCTCTCAGCGGTCTGCTGACCAGAAGGTGTGCCTCTGTGCCTTCTTTTCCCGTCGCTACTCCCCCGCTGAGACCAACTACGACATTGGTAACCGGGAGCTACTGGCTGTTGTGGAGGCATTCCAGGAGTGGCGGCACTGGCTGGAGGGCGCAGACCACCCCATCACTGTGTTATCAGACCACAAGAATCTGACGTACATCAGGTCGGCCAGGAGGTTGACCTCCCGCCAGGCACGCTGGGCCCTGTTCCTCGGGCGGTTCGACTTCACCATCACGTTCAGCCCGGGTCCCCTGAACAATAAGGCTGACTCTGTCTAGGTGTCATGCGGCGGGGGAGGAGCCTACCACTCCAGATACCTTCCTTCCTCCCGGGTCATCGGAGTGGTTACCATGGACATCGAGGCAGCGGTCATAAGGGCTCAGCACACCCAGCCCGACCCTGGGACTGGTCCACCTGGCTGTCTCTTCGTCCCGGAGGCCGTCAGAGCCACGGTAATCCAATGGGGTCATGCCAGCCACTTTGCCTGCCACCCGGGGGCCCGACGTACCCTGTCCTTCCTGCGCCAGCAGTTCTGGTGGCCTACTATGGCAGAGGATGTCCGGGGGTACGTTTCAGCCTGCCCCACTTGTGCCCGCAGCAAGGCGTCCCACCAGCCCCCGTCTGGTCTGCTGCGGCCCCTCCCCGTGCCCAGTCGTCCATGGTCCCACATCGCGTTCGACTTTGTGACTGGTCTCCCCCTGTCCCAGGGTGACTCACTCATCCTCACCATTGTGGACCGGTTTTCAAAGTCTGTGCGGTTGGTGGCCCTGGCAAAGCTGCGAACCGCAGCGGAGACAGCAGAGCTGCGGACTGCCCATGTCTTCAGGCTGTACGGGCTCCCCCAGGATGTGGTGTCCGACCGTGGTCCCCAGTTCACCTCGAAGGTGTGGCAGGCCTTCTGTGGGGGTATTGGGGCCACGGCAAGCCTCTCATCCAGTTACCACCCCCAGACCAACGGGCAGGCCCTGAGGACCAATCAGAGTCTGGAGTCGGCACTCCGCTGCATGGCTTCCCTCCATCCATCCTCCTGGAGCAGGGACATGCCCTGGGTTGAGTACTCCCTGAACGCCATGGTCAGCGACTCCACCGGCCGGTCACGTTTTGAGTGCTCCCTGGGGTACCAGCCCCCCTTGCTCCCACTCCAGGAGGCTGATGCTTCGGTCCCGTTGGTCCAGGCTCGCATCCGTCGGTGTTGGCAGGTTTGGGCCTCTGTGCGCTCGGCTCTGCTCCGTGCTACGTCACGGGCCGCTCGGGGTGCCAACCGGTGCCGCTCTCCTGCCCCTGAGTACCAGGCCAGCCAGCGGGTTTGGCTGTCCACTGCTGACCTCCCCGTCCACGTCCCCTCCCGGAAGCTGGCGCCCAGGTTCATTGGCCCCTATGTCATCGACCGGGTGATCAACCCCGCGGCTGTCCGGCTGGTCCTCCCCCACTCCCTTCGGCGTGTCCGCCCGGTATTCCACGTCTCCCGGGTCAAGCCCGTCGTCACGAGCGCTCTTGTGCCGCCGGCTCCTGCTCCGCCCCCTCCTCAGCAGCACCCTCAGTGGGCGGTTCGGCAGCTCCTTCGGGCCCGGCGACAGGGCCGGGGGTTCCAGTACCTGGTTGACTGGGAGGGGTATGGGCCTGAGGAACGGAGCTGGGTTCCCAGGTCGCAGATCATGTCCCCTGCCCTCCTCCGGGACTTCTACAGGGCCCACCCTGATGCCCTGGGTGGGCCCCGGCTGGCCGCACCTGGAGGTGCTCGCTCGAGGGGGGGTCCTGTTACGGCTCCACCCACACCCTCCTCCTCTGCCCCTTCACACCCCTCTGTTCCGGCCTCATCCACTCCCAGCACCTCAGCTCGCTCCCAGCGTTCACTCCACAGACACAGCTGCAACAGGTTGAGTTGACGAGGTGAATGAGCTTACAGCCGGATCACTGCACACCTGCTGCCACTCTCCAATCAACCCCTCTTCCAATGCTTTGCCGACAAAGTCCAGATGTATCTTCCGCTTAAGGTGGATGGGCAGGTTGCACTTCAGCCATTGCTAGATTGTCTGGCTGACATCAAGTCATGAATGGGTGCAAACTTTCTAAACCTTAACGAGAGCAAGACGGAGATCATTATATTTGGCCAAACCTCTCCAGCCTTCTCCACCGATGCCCTAGGCCTTTTCGCCTCCAGCATCCGGCCTCCTGTCCGAAATCTCGGTGTGATTTTCGACAGTACCTTCAAGTTCAAGCAGCAGGTTAGTGCAGTAGTTAGGAGAAGCTTTTTCCACCTGAGAACAATAGCTAAGACCAAAGCCTATCTGCCTCGGAGTGACCTTGAGAGACTTATTCATGCCTTCATTACCAACTGGACTATTGCAACTCTTTCACTGGCATTGATCAATCAGTTGCAGTTGGTCCAGAACTTAGCCGCCCGACTCCTCACCTGCACAAAAAAGTGCGATGACATCACCCCGGTCCTCGCATCGCTCCACTGGCTCCCCAGCCGCTACCGCATCGACTACAACCTCCTGCTGACTGTTTACAAATCCCTGCATGGTCTAGCCCCCACGTACCTGTCTGATCTTCTGCACCACCACATCTCCTCCAGAGAACTACGCTCAGCTGACCAACTGCTGTTGGAGGTGTCCAGGTCCAGGTTAAAAGCAAGGGGGCGACAGAGCCTTTGCAGTAGTAGCCACAGACTCTGGAACTTCTCTCATTTAATCGACACTTTGTTCCGAAATTATAAAAGAGTTGGATTAACATTAAACCCTTTGAAGGCCTACTTTATTTCTACACAGAAAATTTATCAGAGATCAATAAAGAGAATATATAAAGGATCTACAGTGACCTTCCTCTGGCCTACATTAGTCACAGATCCGTGCCAAGCAATAAAGATTTATACAGCAGCATCACTCATATTAATTCCAATTATCATGTTTTTTTTTTTCTTAATTAATTTGGTTATTTATTTGTTAAGTAATACAGCAACTGCTTAGGGACAATTTTTAGTTTGAATAAAAGTACTGTTAAACCATCTGATGTACGCAGACGATTTGGCTATTATGGCCCCCAGCACTATTGGGTTCCAGAAGCTGCTGGATATATGCTCCAAGTATGGGGTTGAGTTTGACGTACAGTACAATGCAAAAAAGAGTGTTGTATTGATATGTAGGACCAAGGGAGATCAGAAGCTGCACTTTCCAATGTTTTACCTGTCAGGGCAATCCCTCTGTGTAGCTAACTGTACGAAATATCTTGGGCACATCATCACTGACAAGATGGAAGATGATGCTGACATGTACAGGCAGAGACGAATGTTGTATGTCCAAGCAAACATGTTAGTCAGGAAATTCCACTACTGTTCTGATGATGTGAAAGTAAACTTGTTTCGCCTACCTATGTATGCCCCTATGTATGCAGCCCCATTATGGGTCAGCTACAAAAAGGAGAACCTGCGCAAACTTCAGGTAGCATACAATGACTGTCTGAGGATACTACTGAAAAGGCCAGGAGTAGCAGTGCTAGTAAGCTCTTTTGTGACTCAGGGCTCAGCACTCTACAGGCTCTCTTGAGGAACCTGATGTTTAAATTTATGTCTCGACTTGATGAGTCACAAAACTGTATTATAATGATGCTCACAAACCCCAGGTGCAGCTCGGTCAGATATCAATCATATCTGTGGAAACATTGGTATGGATGCCTTTTAAAACTCTCATGAATAAGAGTATGTTTGTATGTGTTTATGTATCTGTTGTTGTTGTTTTTGTATGTTGTATGTCTTGCTATTGGCTCTAGAGCCTGTAATAAAGTTTATATACTTGCATTTTACACATACTGGTTTATTGTTTGTTTGTTTTTTAATTACAATGGAAGGCAGGTTTACAAGTTTACAGAGCACTTCAACAACACAGCAATTCCAAATGCTTTACATGACTCAGAAAGGAATAAACAAATTGTAGAAAAACAGCTTTTTGAAGCTGAAAAGCTAGAAACACTTTGCTGATTTTAATTTACTGTGTGTGGAAAGCTTTTTTTGTAGTTTTGAAAAGTGTTGTACATATATATAATGTACTACTTCATCTTTGTGAAGCAAATGATGCATCTCCTAGCTTGACAATGTATCAACCAAAGATTTAAACGTTCAAACCAGCTTTTTATTGAAACACTGATTTTGAAAACTGATAATTCTTACATTTACTACCCACATCACATACACATGCTATTGTACAGCATTGCTTTCTTCTTTTCATGTTATGGAAGGAAATTAACGACATGTCTTTCAACATTATTTCAAGACAAGACTTTTACATATGATGCGGATCTTTGTCAAATTCAGTCCGTACATTAAAGGGTTGAAGATCGGCTGGCAAGTGAGAAAGTATAAAGATAAAAAAATGCGTAATATGATGGGTACACTGCTCATATTAAACCTGCTCTGTAATACTTCAAAAAAACAACCAAAAGTAAAGTTGAGCAGAGAAGCAAGGTGAGGTGTGCAGGTACTGACAGCTTTCTGTCTCGTCTGTTTAGAACCAGACAAACAAACTTTAAGAATCCTTATATATGTGTAAAATATTACAAATACAAGAATCAATACAGTGAAACTGTAAATGAGTCCATAGATGTTATTAACGCTTGTGTCAGAGCAGGCCAACTTTACAAGAGAATAGTTATCACAGTTCAATCTGTCAATATTGTTCCCACACAGCTGTAAAGAGGCATTCAATGATATCATGATGACAATCACAATTACAGGGAATAACCATGTTAGAACAATAAGCACACAAACTTTGTTAGATGTCATACGTGTGTTATATTGAAGAGGACAACAGATCGCGAGATATCTGTCATAAGACATTACAGCTAAGTTATAGAACTGTACATTTACATATGTGTATAAACAGAAAATCTGCAGGAAACAGAAGAAAACCGAAACAATGTGAATGTCAGAGAGGATCTGAACCAGAAGGAATGGAAACAGCCCTGTACTACCAAACAGCTCATTTACAAACAGGTTGCAGAGAAAAATGTACATGGGTTCATGTAAGCTCCTGTTCAGACAGATAACCACAATCAGCAACACATTGGCACAAATAATGGCAACATAAAAACACATTATAATCCAGAAAAATAAGTACTTAAAATGCCCGATATCAAAGTAAGCACCAAAAGTCAAATATGAAACCTCTGTAAAGTTTATCATGGTCGGTTCAATTCAAGTTTGCACACGAACAACAGGACATAGTTTGAATCTTTACATTTATCTGCAGTCTCAATGTGCTTGGGATTAAACTCTGCTTCTTTTGAACTCTTTAAGTCAGATGATCAGCAATGTGATGTCATTATCACAGGACACATCCAACCAATACCTGAACACCTGCTGATAAATAATCAAATAATAAACAGCCAACAGTAAAATAAAATAAAAAAAATAATAGTAAAGTTACATTTATTTATGTAGCTTTTATTTAAAAGCAGCATTTAATTGTGATCCACAAAAGCTGCGTCCCCTTTCTAACTTTAAACTTTAGCATTCATTTTCGAGTCCCTCTCACATTTGACTTGTCCCCCAGAATAGATTGAAAAAGGACTTGTGATTGAAATCTTCTCATAAATTTGATGAGTCTTCATGAGCCTGAAAGGTCATGAGTTTTTGTAAAGAGATGTGACAAATTTGTCTTCAGCAATTCAGCAGCCATATCACATGAATGGTGGCCAGTCTGACTCTTGGATAAACTGACCATGTATCTGCAATCTAAATGATTAAAAAAAACAACAACTTACATTTCTATACATCACATGTCTGACCCAATCAGCAGCTGTGACATCACTAAAAGTGTCTTTAACCAACAATGAGCTTTTACCAGTGGCAGGAAATCAAACTAATACCTTAATGTAACAGTCAACACATAGTTAATCCTTTTTAGGGCACTCATTGAAATACTTGGAAGTTCAAAATTTCAACCCTCGAGGGTTATTGGAGGATAAAAGACTATTTCTCTTTGGTGAATTTTTAAAAATATATTAATTTTCACATTGGCAAAAAACCATATATGGTCACGTCATTGACCTAGATTTGCAGTGCAGGGGTACAATAAGAAAAAAACTTAAACTTAAAGGAACATTTATCAAGGAACACTTTTAGAATAAATATACACATACAAAATTAAAGGAACATTTATCAAGGAACACTTTTAGAATACATATACACATACAAAATTAAAGGAACATTTATTGAGGAACAATTTTAGAATAAATATACATTTATTGAGAATGTAGGAACAGTTTCTTCCAAAACTGTTGAGAGTTGCTAAATCTCCGAAGGAAAATGCAGAACCCAGTATGAAGTATAAATCAGAGCCTTTACTTCATGTAGCATGGAGAGAAGACACGAAACATTCTCTCCTGAATACATCATGTCTCACACGACCAAAAAGGCCGGAGATAATTACAGGAATCTTGCTCAGATCACCCGTTTTGTTGCCTGTTTCATTGTAACATGTCTTTCATCATTAAAAACCATGGAATAAATCATTTGAAGGTGCTATTTTGCCTCTGATTCAGATCAGTGTGGTAAATCAGATGTTTCGGGGTTTTTTTAATTCATTTGTTCCGAAACAAATAAATAATAAATCAGATAGAGGTGAGAAATTAAACCACCTGACCAACAATCTGAGCTGATTTTTCAGGAGAAAGTGATTGTGTGAGTTCAGGTGTGTTCAGGTGAGTTCAGGTTTGTGTGTGTCAGATTCATGTGAAACCAAACGGAGAGGAAAACCTCCAAACTGAGGTGAAACCCGACTCGAAGACTGGAGGATTGGAGGACAAAGAGTTGTCCTCAGCCGGGCTGGGAACCTGCAAACTGATTGTTTCTGTTCTGTCTCAGGTTACAAAACTCTGCTCAAAGGGATTTCTGGGAAATTTACCAGCGGGGACCTGGTCGCCATCATGGGGCCCTCAGGAGCCGGGAAGTCCACCCTCATGAATATCCTGGCCGGGTACAGGTGGGCACCGCCCTGCTCCGTCTCAGTCACTCCATTTTGTTGTTTCTATTTTAATGTAAATATTGATATTATCGTGGAATATTTAAGTTGTTTTTTTTTAACAAAGTGTAATTTTTTTTAGATAAAAAAGGAGAAGCCCAAGAGATATCTTAGTTTCTGACACTAGAAATAAAAAAATATTTTAAAAATGTGAATAACATTCTGTATGTATGAATATACATGTATATATTTGACATTTGACATTAAATGCAGAGGTTGAATTTCGCCATTGTGGGACTAATAAGGGAATCTTAATCTTAAAACCAGAGGTGGAAGTAAATAAGTATATTTACTCATGTACTGTCATTTTGAGGTACTTGAACATTACCGGAGTAAATGTAAGTTGATACTTCTACTCCACACACACACACACACACACACACACACACACGCACCCAGAGCGTGTAGAGGTGGCGCCGCCTGATGGTCGCTGCAGAAGGTAGTTATCAGCTCATTCAGTGGACAGTTCACTTTCAGAAAAATTGATAATAATTACAATTCTTTTGAATTTTGAGTTTTTCTGTTTGTGTTTTAACTTTTAAAAAGTATTGATAAATGTAATATATTTTAAACTCAAATTAAATATCCTATAAAGTATCAGAAATAAAAAAAAAAAAAAATATGCATGTTAAATCAATAAAGAGACACTTCACTGTTTCCTGTAATATATTTTGATATATCTATATCTATGGAGGGCCGAAGCTGCCAAAATCAGGATGACTCGATAAATAAATTAATATACCTTTAAATTCACCAAAAATAATATTAAAAACTACAAAATTTCCTCTGGGGAAATTCTGAAAGGGCCACGGGGGCTACTGCCGGTGTGTGTACACTATGATGACATTCTTCAGAGATTTCAAACTATGCCCTTTAACCTTAAAATGTGTGTGTGAAGTTACCTGTGTGTGTGTGTGTGTGCACGTGTGTTTGAAGCATGTGTATGCATGTGTGAGGAGTGTGCGCACTTAAGCGCATGTGTGTGTGTGTATATCTGTAACTGTAATCACATCAAAGATCAAAGGCAATCAGATCAAAGCAATCAACAAAATTTGCTGACACCTGTTCCGGCACAGAGCCAGCAGAGGTGGACATTGCTGGTGAATTTCTGGCCTTGAACAGAAAGCATTTTTGGCAAAACCATAATACCTATCATTGATCCGACTTCACTTTGAGCGTCCCGAGTTCTTCCTGAACGTCTACATATGATTTTTTTTAATAAAAATTAAAAAATAAAAAAAATCCTTTTTTCCGCAATCTTCCTGCATTTTTAATATGGGACCCAATGAGGCTGTTGGTGGTGTTGGTGGCGCATCTGTGCGTCATATGCCCAAACTATAACTCTGACAGCTTTACCAGAGGATTGTGAGGGAGAAGACAAATTTTCCTATGTTTCTATGTATAAATTATTTCTGTAGAGTGGAATTTGCGGCCTGGAGCGCAGTTTTCAAATTTATTTTTTGACAATTTTTTCTCTCCCTCTACACTCTGGCGATGATGTCACACACTGTGACACGAACATTCCGTGCAATACACACCCATTATAATCTCAGAATTTCTCCAAAAATGATCATGGTCATTGAACAGGGATTGATAAAAAACTATATGACCTATCGAAACGTGGATTAATACACCGATACACAAGACTTGTGTCTACTGTTTAAAGTTTAAATGGAGTCTCTAGGTGAAATTATGCCGGAGAAGTAGACGTTTAAAAATCTCCAATTATTGTTCTTTTTTGCTCATTTTTTGTCGGCCGTCCCATTCATTTCAATGCAAAATTTTGGTCAGTTTTTTGCGTCTTACGTCGCAAAAAATTCGTATTCTGTAGAGAAAAGTAATAGCACACCAATCCCGATCAAACCGCACATTTTGATATATAATTTGTCCTGCAACTCTTCAAGTTGTAGGACTAGTAGCGGGACGAAATTGCGTCCGGAAGAGGAAGAAGAAAAAATCCACAGTATAACAATAGTGTTCGGTGCGATTGCCCCGAGGCCCTTGTTCTCCCCGTGTCAGCGTGGGTTCTCTCTGGGTCATCTGGCTTCCTCCCACAGTCCAAAAACATGCAGCTTAGGTTTTCCTAAATTGCCCGTAGGAGTGTATGAGAGCGTGAATGGTTGTCTGTCTCTATGTGTCAGGCCAAAAAGCTGCAGAGCTGGCGAGGTGGCTTTACACATGTATTTGTTAATAATGGAAACATTATTGGAGATTTAATCTTCTTGCAAACTATATTTAGTGATGCTCACACTCTCCTCTGTAACTGATGTAAACCTCTCAGGAGCAGCTCATTAATGAAGTCCCTCAGGTCAAAGGTCACTTCAACCTATCAACATGTTTGTCCCCGAAGTGTCTTCACATTAGTTACAGTTTCCACTAATTCCCTCTGAAGCAACTTACCATCCGAGCTGTTAACCAGTGAGACCAATCAGCCTGAGCAGACCTCAGGACTGGTCTCACTGGTCCACAGAGGGCTGATAATGACCCCCTCAGACCGCTCCAGGACAGCCTCAGTACAGATGGACACATTAGAAAACATTAGTTTGTAAGTAGTTAGTCAACATTTAATATCTGCTGTAACATTGAGATTATTAAAGTGTACAATAAGAGGTCACTGTTACAAATGCATTATGTGATCTCAACTTTTGGGCTTTCACTTTGATCTGTGAGGAACCTGAACAAAACCAGGATCGATACAAGAAAACAGGAGAGCTGCTATTGAACTGTGACCCAAAAAGTTGGGACACTCATTTTAAAAAAAAAAAACCTTTTGGCTCAGTTGTTGCTCAGTTTAAAACCAACATTTCACAATACACAACAATCTACAATCCATCATCATTAAAGATTCAGAGAAACATCATGTGAGGAGCAAGGCTGAAATCCTCGGAGCAATAAAAACCATCATTATTGTATAAAGGACATTACTACATGGGATCTGGTACACTTCAGGAACAGGGACCAACACAAAGTGGTATGACGAGTCCACATTTCAGATAGTTTTTGTAAATCCTGGGCGTGGTGTCCTCCGAGCTAAAGAGAAAAAGGATTTTCCAGATTGTTACCAACACAAAGTTTAAAGCATCTGTGATGGTAACTGTCATTATGAATGTGTAGATGAACAGGCTGGTTTGGGCCCTGAGGATAAAGTGGGACTGGCCTGTGGGATTCTTTGGTTCTGTCACATCTATGATGGTATGGAGGTGTGCCATTCATTATGAAACAAAACTATTTACTGCACAATCTGTGCAGGTGATTCAACTCATGGTGAAATTAAAAAAATCTGTTTATATAAGACACAATCCTGAAATTCACCAGAGTACATCTATCATGACATAACAAATTTGTCAATTTGTGTCAAGAACTTTCATGAGAATTATCTATCTTTTTTGCTATCTGGGTCAGGTCCCAGGGCCCCAGCTTCACTTGTGACCCAACCAGCTGGGCCATTTGTATTTTGACACAGTCAACAACCAGTCTCCTTAACTAAAGGCAGTACCTCTTGTTCTGAAAAGGTATAAACTAGCTGCATGTTTCTGCAGCTGACAGAAGTGACTACAGCATCTGCAGAACAACAGGTAACAAACACTCAACTATGTGTGATGTGTTCAAGTTTCAGTTACAGGTACCTTTAACATTCATCGAAGGAAGGGGAAATGTTTTTTTTTCTTATTTTGATCAGTTGTATTCATTTGCTTCCTTAAAGAATCATGTTAAATTCAACTTCATCATCTCTGTCTTACTTTATTCTTGACGCTTATGAGGATATAGGATTGTTGCGTTACTGTTATTTTGTGATAACTGCAATGTTGTACCTTGCTATTGTTACTGTCAACACTTCTCTGATTGTGGTTATCTGTCTGAACAGGAGCTTACATGAACCCATGTACATTTTTCTGTGCAGCCTGTTTTTAAATGAGCTGTATGGTAGTACAGGGCTGTTTCCATTCCTTCTGGTTCAGATCCTCTCTGACATTCACACTGTTTCTGCTCCTTTTTGTTTCCTGCAGATTTTCTGTTTATACACTTATGGAAGTATTGAAGTATGTAATTTAGCCATTATGTCTTATGACAGATATCTTGCTATCTGTTTCCCTCTTCAATATAACTTACTTATGACATTCAACAAAGCGGTTATCTTAATTATTGTTCTATGGTTATACTCTTTTGTGAAGTTCCTGATTACTTTATCCTTAAACATCAGCTTGACACTTTGTGGAAATGCCATTAACAGTTTGTTTTGTCGTAACTACCTTGTTGTTAAGTTGGCCTGTTCTGACACTAAAGTGAATAACATTTATGGACTTTTTGGCATTGTTCTCTCGGTCTTAGTCCCTCTCCTTCCAATTCTTTACTCCTACAATAAAATTCTCAAAATTTGTTTATCTGGTTCTAAACAGATGAGACAAAAAGCTTTCAGTACCTGCATACCTCACATTGCTTCTCTTCTAAACTTTACTTTTGGCTGCTGTTTTGAAATCCTTCAGAGTAGATTTGATATGAGTAGTGTACCCAGTGTGCTGCGTATTATTCTGTCACTGTATCTATTCATCATACAGCCGCTTATGAATCCCATCATGTTTGGATTGCAATTGTCAAAAATACGAAAGACATGTAAAAATGTCCTCTGTTATAAAAGGCTGGCTGAATGTTGAGGTAACATGTAGATGTTATAACAAAAATGTCTGAAATTATTTCACAATATTTTGTTATGAGGTGTTAATTTTTGAAAAATAAATTAATGCACCATAATTATAAAAACTGCCACTCTTGCTGATTTTTTTGTGGGATGTGATGGAAGTGATATGAGGTTCCAGCAATTACTTTAACCCTTGTGCACCCCTTCAGAAAAGGTTAATGTATTACCCTAGGTGCAAAAAATGTTCACCTCTTAAAAAGTGCTATAAAAATATTATATATGAATATTTTTTTTCACTTTCAATGCATTAAATCTTTTGACCAACTTCAGTCCTGATCATAACTATAACATTTCTCAAATAATTTTAACCCCTTAATGCTCTTTTAGAAATGTAAATCCACATGTTTTAAAAGATAAAAACACAAAATATGAAATATTTTCCATATACTAAGTGCAAACTGGAAGTTTTTTTTGTTTTGTTTTTTGTTTTGTTTTGTTTTTTTTTTGGGGGGGGGGGGGGGGGGGGGGGTGTATTAGACCCTTGGATACATCAATCATTGCCAACAACATTTATTCATTACATTACATTACATTACATTACATGTCATTTAGCAGACGCTTTTGTCCAAAGCGACTTACAATAAGTGCATTCAACCTGATATTCAAATGCATTATTAATTTTTGAGCAGTGTGACTGTTCACTGTTCACTGTTCACTGTGACTGTGAAACAATACCCTACCTTTTACCCTTGGGGCAAAAAATGTTCACTTCTTAAAAAGTGCTATAAAGATATTATCTATGAATATTTTTTTCACTTTCAATGCATCAAATCCCTTGACCAACTTCAGTCCTGATTATAACTATATAATTTACATGTATTTCTTAAATTATTTTAACCCTTTAATGCCCTTTTAGGAATGTTAACCCGCATGTTTTAAATGATAAAAACATTTATGTGTGTGTTAGTGAGAGAGTTCAGTCAGTGGGCAGATCATTTTTCATATGTACTTTGCATGAATAATTGCTGCATTTGGCACTTGGCCTCTTTTGCCAGTGAAGAGGCGCAAGCAATGCACATTTTGCACAGGACAGCAAAGGTCTGGACCCATTTGTCTGGACCAGTGGTCAGGACCCAGTGTGGGGTCAAACTTGAAGATGCATAGTTGAGTTGTAAACTAATCATTAGGGCCACGGGGTAATCGCACCGAGCACTGGTCACTATTGTTATATTGTTATACTGGTCATTATTGTTATACTGTGGATTTTTTCTTCCTACTCTTCCGGACGCAATTTTGTCCCGCTAGTAGACGAACTCTTCAGGTTGCAGGACAAATTTTATATCAAAACGTGCGGTTTGATCGGGATCGGTGTGCTATTACTTTTCTCTATGGAATACGAATTTTTCGCGACATAAGTCAGAGTGTGTGACATCATCGCCAGAGTGTAGAGGGAGAGAAGAAATTGTCAAAAAATAAATTTGAAAACTGCGCTCCAGGCCGCAAATTCCACTCTACAGAAATAATTTATACATAGAAACGTAGGAAAATTTGTCTTCTCACTCACAATCCTCTGGTAAAGCTGTCAGAGTTATAGTTTGGGCGTAGGATGCACAGATGTGCCACCAACACGCACCAACGGCGTCATTGGCTCCCATATTAAAAATGCAGGAAGATTTCTGAAAAGATAGGGGATGTAACATATTTTTTAGATCGCTCTAACAAAGCAATTTTTCATCTTTCTTAAAAAAAAACATATGTAGCTGTTCAGGAAGAACTCAGGACGCTCAAAGTAAAGTCAGATCAATGATAGGTATTATGGTTTTGCCAAAAATGCTTTCTGTTCGAGGCCAGATATTCCAGTCCACCTCTGGCTGCTGTCACTGTTCCGGACCATTCAGGTGGCAGTTAATTCTGTTGATTGCTCTGCTCTGATTGCCATAGATCTTTGCTGTGATTGCCTTTGATCCTTTGCTGTGATTGCTGTGTGTGTGTGTGTGTATGATATATATATATATATCATACACACACACACACACACACATATATATATATTTAGAGTGTTTTAGAATATAATAATACATATATAAGCACAAAGTCAACTGAAACTGTTTTTGTTTTGACAGACGTTTTCGATTCAAAGCTGTTCCCTGTAGGTAGTTTGAAATGTTTTCCTCTGCAGCTGACATCAAAAAGCAACCAGAATTAATTAGCGTGTCCTTTGATAATGAGGTCACACTGCTGTAAAAAGTTTTTAAGAAGCACAAGCAGAGTTTAAGGAGAGACTCAATAGTCTGACTCTTACAGATGAATGTTAGAATTGTCATTGACTGTGTACTTAAGGTCTCACCTTAGCATTATACTGACTTTCAATAGTAGAATGGTAAGTTTAGTTAATGTGTCACATTTGTCTTTTATTAAATGTATTGTCCTTACTGTCAGCAGATTAAATACTGTTTGTTAATGTTGCTGTTGAGACAAAATTAGTTGAAATTTGCCAGTTTGTGACACTGTTATACTATATACACTGTTTTAACTTATACTAAAAATGTACAGTAAGCATAATTCATCCTGTGCAGAGTTTAACTGATTTGCAGTGATCATGAGTAACTTTACGCAGGTTTCATATTTCATACTTTCAGCCTACTTTGATACTGGGAATTATCAGTACTTCTCTTTCGTAATTGTTATGCTTTTATATATTTTCACTGTTTGTGCCAATCTTTTGCTGATTGTGGTTATCTGTCTGAACAGGAGCTTACATGAACCCATGTACATTTTTCTGTGCAGCCTGTTTGTAAATGAGCTGTTTGGTAGTACAATCATGTATCCATTTCTTCTGGTTCAGATCATCTCTGACATTCACACTATTTCTTTTTCTTTTTGTAATCTGCAGATTTTCTGTCTGTACACTTATGCAATCGTAGAATTTATGAATTTGACTGCCATGTCTTATGACAGATATCTTGCAATCTGTTGTCCTCTACTATATAGGAAACATATGTCAGCAAAAAATATTGCTATACTAATTACTCTGATATGGTTATACCCATTGCTTGAAGTTATTGCCATGTTATTATTGAGTGGTACTTTACAGCTCTGTGGGAACATTATTAACAAAGTATTCTGTACCAGTTACTCTATTGTCAACTTAGCATGTTCTGACACCAGTTATTTTAATATTAATGAAATAATTGCAATTATTTTTCTGATCTGTCTTCCTGTTGCTATTATCTTTTACACTTATATAAGAATTCTTAAAGTTTGTTTTTCTGGTTCCAAACAGACGAGACAGAAAGCTGTCAGTACCTGCACACCTCACCTTGTTTCTCTGCTCAACTATTCCTTTGGGGCTTTCTTTGATACGATGCAGACCAGGTTTAATTTGAGCAGTGTGCCTAATATGTTACGCATTTTTTTGTCATTATATTGGCTCACTTGCCAGCCGATCTTCAGTCCTTTATTGTACGGACTGAGAATGTCTAAAATACGTAGCTTATGTAAAAATCTTCTCTTTGGTAATAAGTAAACAAACAGTCACTTGCAGGTTACATATTTTGTTGGAAAATTATATAAAAACTACATTAAAAAACAACACAACAGTAGGATCTGGAGTCATTCTTGATGTCGGGCTTGGCAATATATGTGGTAAACCGAGGTATTAGACTAGATATCATCTTAGATTTTGGATATTGTAACATCATTACTGTTTTTTCTTCCTGGTTTTATAGACTGAAGTGAAGTGATGTTTTCTTTCATATATCTATCTAGCAATAGTGAGGTTTTAGGTAAAAAATATAGTGAGATTAGGTGTTTTCTTTCCTTCCATAGCACTCCATATCAGCATGATGACATATAAGAGAAAGCAGCCAAACTAGGTTGTTTTAATTAATGTTGTTTCCAGTTCTAGTTTTGACAATATAAAGTTGTAAATGTATTTTCATATGCACATGACGGAACACATTCCAGTCATTTTAAGCTTGATGGGCTTCCAAGCCCATTAATAGACATAGCCAACAGTTAGGAACTGTGGAGACTGACCTTTGACCTATAGTTAACTGAGGAATTTACTGTTTGCTTCAAGCTGTACTCAGCTTTGTCTAATAAGAGTGCTGCTGTACCAGCCGAGGCTGTCTATGTTTTCACTGTGGCTCCAGTCTGCATCTCTCCTCAGAAAATGCTTTTGAATTTCTCAAATACCATGCCAGGACAGTAAGGTTTTCAGAACTCTCTACTTTTTGTGTGGTGAATTTATATATATATATATATATATATATATATATATATATATCGGAAACAAGATGGCGATGCAAGATGGCGACGAGTGTAAAGCTGAATTCGAGGCTTCCAATGGGCAGTCCACAAACCAATGGGTGACGTCACAGTGAGTACGTCCATTATTTATATACAGTCTATGTGTCACACACTGTGGCAATACACACCCATTATAATCTCAGAATTTCTCCAAAAATGATCATGGTCATTGAACAGGGATTGACAAAAAACTATATGACCTATCGAAACGTGGATTAATACACCGATACACAAGACTTGTGTCTACTGTTTAAAGTTCAAATGAAGTCTCTTGGTGAAATTATGCCGGAGAAGTAGACGTTTAAAAATCTGCAATTGTTCTTTTTCGCTCATTTTTTTCCGGCCGTCCCATTCACTTCAATGCAAAATTTTGGGCAGTTTTTTTTACGTCGCGAAAAATTCATATTCTGTAGAGAAAAGTAATAGCACACCGATCAAACTGGACGTTTTGATATATAATTTGTCCTGCAACTCTTCAAGTTGTAGGACTAGTAGCGGGACGAAATTGCGTCCGGAAGAAGAAGAAGAAAAAATCTACAGTATAACAATAGTGCTTGGTGTGATTGGCCCTAATGATTATTATCATAATGCTCTTTGAATCAAAGGCTCAGGATACCAGAAAGACTTACTTCAGTCTGCACTTTATTCAACATGTTTTATTACAGCGCTTCAGGAGAAAAAAGAGACAATAAAGTTCATGTACAACCCAATATAGATGTAACCAAGTAAAATAAAAATGTAAAGTGAAAGTAAGTTAAAAGATTTTGCTAGCGCATTGGTCTTGAAACACAGAAACAGTCATTGTTTTGATTGCTTTAATGATTCTTAAAGAAATCAAACACACTGAGAATGAATCATATCTTCTTCATTTTGTCCTCAAATGATGAATTTAGAATACCTACATAAAAGTAAATGTTCAAATGTTCAGATGTTTTGGTGCACTGGCGGTTGTTTAAATTTACTGCTTTAAGTCGGCTACTATTTTTTTCTAAAGTTTGGAAGAAACATCAGGATGGTTTATTTTAGTATTATCTAAAATTTACGTTGCTACTTTGGTTTCTGGTGTCTTTTCCTAAATAATTGTGTATTCCAAGCCTGCTTGGGCTCTGCAGTTCATTTTTGCATCACACAATCATAATAAAAGATACATATTTCTAATGTGAAGAGCTTATAATTCACCAAAGACAAGTCTCTTACACAAGTTGCGTATTTTGGTTAAATTTAGGCCATACATTACAGGATTGAAGAGTGGTTGGCAGGTAAGCCAATATAATGACAACAAAATGCGCAACATATTAGGTACATATTTCATATTAAATCTGCTCTGTATTATTTCAAAGAAAGCCCCAAAAGAAAAGTTGAGCAGAGAAGCGAGGTGAGGTGTGCAGGTACTGAAAGCTTTCTGTCTCGTCTGTTTGGAACCAGTAGAACAAACTTTAAGGATCTTTATGTAACTGTAAAGAATTAAAATCACAACACAAATTGTTGCAGTTGTGTAAATCATTCCATATACATTATTAACTGTTGTGTCATCACATGCCAGTTTGACAATGTGGTAGTTGGTACAGTACACTTTGTCAATAATGTTCCCACACAGCTGCAAAGAGAAACTCAATGATATCAAAACAGTGATAGCAAGAAAAGGGTATAACCATATTAGAACAATAAGGTAAGCTGTCTTGTTGTTGGTCATATGCACATGATATTGCAGAGGATAACAAATAGCGAGATATCTGTCATATGACATGACGGCTAAGTTACAAAACTCGACATTTGCATAAGTGTACACAGAGAAAATCTGCAGAGAACAAAAAGGAGCAGAAACAGTGTGAATGTCGGAGAGGATCTGAACCAGAAGGAATGGAAACAATCCTGTACTACCATACAGCTCATTGACAAACAGGCTGCACAGAAATATGTACATGGGTTCATGTAAGCTCCTGTTCAGACAGATAACCACAATCAGCAAAATATTGGAACAAATAATTAAAATATAAATCAACATTACAACCATCAAAGATAGATACTCAAAAGACCCGATGTCAAAGTAAGCAGACAGTGTGAAATATGAAACCTTTGTTGAGTTTATCATGATTATCCTTTTGGTTAAAACAAATAAACTACTTGCATTAAGTTAGCATGTGCATTTTGGGTTAAATCGTATAAATGCTTTTTTTGTTTAACTGTTGCATCAACACAAAAAATATTTTCAATCTCTGACACAAATATATTCTTATAGAAATAAATGAGACAAGATCTTAAAATAAGTACCTTAAAACCGTGGTGTCAAAGTAGGCACTAGGGTGAAATGTGAAACATTTGTAGAGTTCCTCCTCTTGGTTTTAGAAACAGTTACATTTGACAAACCTTTTACAATTACTATTTTACATAAAGATAAATAAAGGTCCAAATAATTACATTTTCATGAAGACTGGCATTAAAATGGAAAACTGTTTACCAGTATATTCAGTCAACTTGTCCTTAAATGTTAATATAATGATTTGATTTATGACCTGGCTCCCTCCGAACAGAGCTGAAACTTTCTTGCTTCTCTTAAAACTCTCCCTGTGGTGGACGCCTACAGAAGCAGACTGACGTCATTATAATGGATCACATTGCCAAATGATGAAACAGACAGTGTCTTTGTTTGCCTGTTTTTGAAGTCAATACCAATTGAGCACAGTTGGCAAACAAAATTCTTCCTGGGGTCCAACAGTATCAAATATACAGTTGAAAACACAAAACATAAACATTATTTAAAAAAAACATGAAGAAAAAACAAAAAACAAGTGAGCGATATGCTTCACCTAAACAAACAAAAACAGAGTGAGCTTTTACACTTCTTAACTGTGCTTCATTCATTCTTTGTTATATTAATTATTCACATACTAATCCATATTACACACATTTCTTCATATCATATATGTATACATCATTACACAATCTACTAACACATAATACATATCATATTGTATATACATTCATTCTACAGCATATACATTATAATAACACAAATCATATATCTATAGAAATATACTACATACATATAAATATACCATGTTTTCTTACTTTGATAAATATCCATCCATTCAGCCATCCATCCATCCATCCATTCTTGTCCGCTTATCCGGGGCCGGGTCGCGGGGGCAGCAGGCTAAGCAGGGCATTCCAGGCACCCCTCTCCCCAGACACAACGTCCAGCCCAGGCCAGGCGAGAGATATAATCCCTCCACCATGTTGATGGTTGTTGGGTCTTCCCCGGCATGATGTTCTGGGTCTTCCCTGGGCCTCCTACCAGTTAGACATGCCCGGAACACCTCTAACGGGAGGCGCCCGGGAGGCATCCTTACCAGATGCCCAAACCATCTCAACTGGCTCCTTTCGACGCAAAGGAGCAGCGGCCCTACTCCAAGCTCCCTCCGGATGTCTGAGCTCCTCACCCTATCTCTAAGGCTGAGCCCAGCCACCCTACGGAGGAAGCTCATTTCGGCCGCTTGTATCCGCGATCTTGTTCTTTCGGTCACTACCCAAAGCTCATGACCATAGGTGAGGGTTGGAACGTAGATGTACCGGTAAATTGAGAGCTTTGCCTTCAGGCTCAACTCCTTCTTCACCACGACGGTCCGGTACAACGCCTGCATCACTGCTGACGCCGCACCAAACCACCTGTCCATCTCACGTTCCATTCTACCCTCACTCGTGAACAAGACCCCGAGATACTTGAACTCCTTCGCTTGAGGCAGTATCTCTCTCTCCACCCAGAGGGGGCAGTCTACCGTTTTCCGGCAGAGAACCATGGCCTCAGACTAGGAGGTGCTGACTCTCATCCCAACTGCTTCGCACTCGGCTGCAAACCGCCCCAGTGAGTGCTGGAGGTCTCGGCTTGATGAAGCCAAGAGAACCACATCATCTGCAAAAAGCAGCTATGCAATTCTAAGGTCACCAAACCGGATCCCTTCCTCCCCCTGGCTGCGCCTTGAGATCCTGTCCATGAAGACCACGAACAGAATCGGAGACAAGGGGCAACCCTTGCGGAGGCCAACACCCACCGGGAATGTGTTTGACGTTGTGCCAAGTATGCGGACACAGCTCTCACTTTGGTTATATAGGGACCGGATAGCTCGTAGCAAAGAGCCCGGTACCCCATATTCCTGCAGTACCCCCCACAAGACTCCAGAGGGACACGGTCATAAGCCTTCTCCAAATCCACAAAACACATCTAGACTGGATGGGCGGACTCCCATGACCCCTCCAGGAGTCTTGAAAGGGTAAAGAGCTGGTCTGTTGTTCCACGGCCAGGACGAAAGCCGCATTGTTCCTCCTGCATCTGAGGTACGACAATCAGCCGGACTCTCCTTTCCAGCACCCTGAAGTAGACTTTCCTGGGGAGGCTGAGAAATGAAATTCCACGGTAATTGGAACACACCCTCCGGTCCCCCTTTTTGAAAATGGGAACCACCACCCCGGTCTGCCAATCCACAGGCACTGTCCCAGACTTCCACGCGACACTTAAGAGGCGTGTCAACCATGACAGCCCAACAGTGTCCAGAGCCTTCAGCATCTCAGGGCGAATCTCATCCAGCCCTGGCGCCTTGCCACCGGGCAGCTTTTTAACTACCTCAGCGACCTCTGCCAGGGATACTGGTGAGTCTTCCCCTGTGTCTTCACTCTGCCTCCTCTGCGGAGGACGTTTTGGCTGGATTAAGGAGTTCCTCAAAGTGTTTTTTCCACCGTCTAAGGACATCCCCAGGTCGGGTCAGCAGGTCTCCTCCCCCGCTGAACACAGCTTGGGCCAAGCCCTGCTTTCCCTTCCTGAGTTGCCTGACGGTTTTCCAGAACCTCTTTGAGGTCGACCGAAAGTCCTCCTCCATGGCCTCCCCGAATTCCTCCCATACCAGAGTTTTTGTTTCAGCGACGGTCGCAGCTGCAGCCCTTCTGGCCAAACGGTACCTGTCTGCTGCCCCCGGAGACCCCTCAGCCAGCCAAGACCGAAAGGCCTCCTTCTTCAGCTTGACGGCCTCCCTCACCGCTGGTGTCCACCAGAGGGTTCTTGGGTTGCTGCCACGACAGGCACCGACGGCCTTCAGGCCACAGCTCCTACAAGCTGCGTCAACAATTGAGGCTTTGAACATGGTTCATTCGGACTCCATGTCCCCAGCCTCACCCGGGATTATGGAGAAATTCTTCCGGAGGTGTGAGTTGAAGACCCTGCGGACAGGGGCCTCCGCTAGACGTTCCTTTGATAAATACTGTTTTATTAATATTTTGAATTGCTTTATGTTAGTGGTGAGTTTGATATTTTAAGGCAGTGAATTTCATTCTTTCATACCTCTATACAGAACCGTGCCCTTGGTGGCATTAGAACTTGCTTTAGGTAATGTAAAGTTTCCTACAGCTGCATGTCTGGTGATATATTTATGACTCTCTGCACTAAAAGCAAGGTGTTTAAACAAAATAAAAGGTGCTTTTAGGACAGGTATATTTCCAACAACAATAAACAGTGAGAACAATAGTCTGTCTTTGACCAATAACCAATTAAGTTTCTTGTGCATAGAGATAATATTTGTCCTGTAGTCACGCTTTAGTATTGTACGGGCAGCTCTATTCTGTATACATTGTAGTTTATTTAACATGTCTCCAGTGGCATTCGACCAAACTGTTGGGCAATAGTCTAGATGTGATAATATTATCGATTGGATTGCGGTTTTCAAGATGTTTGGATTCATAAAAGTTGCATGTCGTCTTAGAATTGATATAGCTCTGCCCATCTTTGCAATCATATTATTAATGTGGTTTTCCATGATAATTTGTTATCAACTGTCACTCCCAGCCTCTCTTTGGTTGTTTGTGTTGTGACATGATTGTGTTAGTCATTCATGTGTTAAAAGAGTATTTTATGTAGGCAAGACTGCAGCCTTGTCCTTAAAATGCAAATGCAAAATGGGACTTAACAACTATAGATCTAGATAGATGGATATACTTTATTTATCCCAAGCTGGGAAATTACAGTGTAGCAGCAGCATTACACACATAGACAATGACAATTAAATAAAAAGAACAATCTAGGCATACTTCAAGCAATAAAATATAAAAATACAATAAAATATAAAGTGTCTAAAGAAGGAGTATGTATTTAGGAGTAGAATTCCAGTGCAGAATAAATATGAATATACAGTATAAAAATGTTGGTGCTATGAAACAAATAAGGTTCAATGAACAGTGTGCATAAAGAACACATAAAGTGCATAGACAGTATGTAATGAACCAGGCTATTATTTCTTATTGTACAGTGTGATGGCATGTGGCAGGAAAGATTTTTTGTATCTGTCCCTATGACAGCGGAGCTGGAGCAGCCTGTGAGAGAAGGTGCTCCGCTGTCTTTCTACTGTGTGATGGAGAGGGTGCTGATCATTGTCCATGATGGACAGCAGTTTGTTTAGTGCTCTCCTCTCCACCACGGTCTCAAAAGTCTCCAGCAGATGGAGAGGTGCTGCACTGGAGAATGCTGGGGGGAGGGGGGAGCCATTAGGGACAGTGTGGGTGTGTGGGGGGCAGGGGGTGTAGAAGGGGTGGCAGGCGGTGAGCTAAACCTGTTAAAAAAGTTGTTAAACTGGTTTGCTCTGTCCAGGCTCCCTGACAACTGCCTGTCCTTCCCCTTCATCCCTGTGATGTGTTTCATTCCTGTCCACACATCCCTCACACTGTCCTGTTGGAGTTTGGCCTCCAGCTTCCTCCTGTAGGTGTCCTTGCTTGTCCTCAGCATCTCCCTGAGTTCGTGCTGCACTCTCCTCTGCTCCTCTCTGTCTCCAGACATGAAAGCCCTCTTCTTCTTGTTCAGAAGTGCCTTCAGGTCACTGGTAATCCAGGGCTTGTTGTTGGAGAAGCAGTGTACGGTCCTCACGGTGGTGTCCTCACAGAATTTAATGTATTCTGTGATGCAGTCAGTCATGTTATCAATGTCCTCCCCATATGGCTCACAGAGTACATCCCAGTCTGTCGACCCAAAGCAGTCCTGCAGTGCCTCAGAGGCCTCATGTGTCCACCTCCTCACCGTCCTGGTGTTCACAGGCTGCCTTTTCACAAGAGGAACATACTTTGGGGTCAACATGACCAAGTTGTGGTCCGACCTGCCGAGGGGGGGGAGGGCTGTTGCCTCATATGCATCCATGGTGTTAGCATACAGGAGATCCAGCTTCTTATTGTCTCTGGTGGGGCAGTCAACATATTGCTGGAAATTATTTAATGTTTTGCCCAGAGAGGCATGATTAAAATCTCTTGTAATGACCATGAATGCATCCGGGTGTTCAGTCTGTAGTTTGGCAGTGACAGTGCTGATGACTTCACAGGCCACTGCTGCATTAGCTGATGGGGGGGATGTAGACAGCGACAAACATGGTGGACGTGAACTCCCTCGGCAAATAATACGGGCGCATTCCCACAGCCAGCAGTTCAATGTCCGCGGTACAGAGCCGTTCCTTCACACTGACGTGCCCGGGGTTACACCACCTCTCACTCACATAAAGTGCAAGCCCGCCACCTTTCTTTTTCCCACTTTTTGAACAGTCTCTGTCACCTCGAACCAAACTGTAGCCAGGAACATCAAAGCTGCTATCCGGGATATGTGAGTGCAGCCAAGTTTCGCTGAAGCAAAAAACGCTACACTCACGGTATTCCCTCTGGGTCTTCACCAGCGCTGAGAGCTCGTCCGTCTTATTTCCCAAAGACCTCACGTTTCCCATAATAATCGCCGGGACTGCTGGTGTTGTAGAAAATCTTGAAAGAAAACACTTGACGAACAGATAGTATCGAATCACAGCCTTGTGCGGGATTTAATTGGCAGATAGTAAAAACATATGAAACATTACATCCAATGGTCAGAACAACAACTGAGAGACAACGCCTCTCACAAACTCATTTCACTTCAATTCGTGCGTCATTGTTTCTTTGTAACTAAGGTTTTACTGTCCTGTACTTTCCTGTTATGACAATCATTTGATATGTGAGTACACCTGGGAGCTTCTGTTCTTATTTTAATGTTATCGTATTAACCAGATCATCCGCTCAGGATACGCTCTGCTGACTTTCATCCAACAGGCCTTCCTTTCCCATGAGTTTGATATTTCACCTGTGTGCTTAGGTCACATTTCAATGTAGATTTATCTACGGATTTATCCTACACTGGCTGTTTCCTCCTTCTCTCCCTCCGCAAGGCTCCAGACCTGCAACCCCGGCGTCTCCTCCGCAACTCCTGCGGGACCGCAAGTCTGTCTCCGGGCAGCAGTAGAGGTTCACACAGCGCAATCAGCTGTTCGCGCGTGTAAACAATGCCCTCATAACTACCGGCGAGGTTCTCTGTTACAAAGAGTAGAGAAAGTAACAGAAGAACGCGGAGAATGGTAGTAAAACTTAGTCCAGCCATTGTCACAACGTTTGTGAACAGTATCAGATAGATAAAAAGCAACACCAAAAGGAATAAAAACCAACAATTAAACAAAAGTTACAATACACGACGGGAGCTGCGGCTACAGGCTGCCACCTGGAGCGGCGCCAGAGACGAATGAAAGATCTTGGTCTTTCTCTGGTAGCTTCAGGTTTACCTGTGCGGTGTGCACGCTCCACCTCAATCTCCCTCTGTAGCTGCAACTTCTGCTTCAGCATGTCCTTTACTTTTTCCTCTGAGTCCACCCAGGATTCACCTGGGTTTCACGTATTCCATCAATCACGATGTTATTGGGCCTTGATTGACCCTCAAGGTACTCATGCTTGTCCAGGGGGTAACCCACTCTACCAACTGAGCCACAGCCGTGTTTACTTTCCTTCTTGTTTACATGAATTACAGATGAGTATCAACATTGGGACCTTTCATAATGAGGCCATGTGCTTCAGTGGGAATCCTCCTTGGAAAAGCTTAAAAGTGTTGGAAGCAGATTTTCTGTTTAGTTGGGAGGGCTTCATAGTGTGACTACAGCAGGATAACTACCATAGCAGGTGACTACAGCATGTTCAAATTCACTTGACAAAAGTGTTGTTCTTTCTGGCCATATTATTATATTCATTTTGAAAAGGAAGTGCTCTATTTAGGGCTATATTTTACAGTTGTGTCCATGGTAATGAACATGTTTAGTGTTACCAATTTGACTTGTCTTTTTGTGTGTTTGGTATTTCAGCTGTACATTGTGCTAAGATTAAACCAGTTGAGATTTTACAGATTTGTAAGAGAATGCAATAATTGCTGTGATGATCCACATGAAAGATCATAATGAACTCTACACAGGTTTTGTATTTCACACTCCAGGCCTACTTCAACACTGGGCTTTTCAAACACTTTGAATTTATAATTGTTATGTCTCTTTACATTTTTATTGTTTGTGCCAATGTGTTGCTGATTGTGGTTATCTGTCTGAACAGGAGCTTACATGAACCCATGTACATTTTTCTGTGCAGCCTGTTTGTAAATGAGCTGTATGGTAGTGCAGGGCTGTTTCCATCCCTTCTGGTTCAGATCCTCTCTGACATTCACACTGTTTCTGCTCCTTTTTGTTTCCTGCAGACTTACTGTCTGTACTCCTATGGAGGTGTGGAAATTTTAAGCTTAGCCGTCATGTCTTATGACAGATATCTTGCTATCTGTTGTCCTCTACAATATAACAAACGTATGACGCGTAACAAGATTGCCTACCTTATTGCAGCATCATGGCTGTACCCTGTCCTTATATGTCTTGTCATGGTATGTTTTACTTCCTCTTTGCAGCTGTGTGGGAACATAATTTACAAAGTTTACTGTGTCAACTACTCTGTTGTGAAGCTGGCATGCTCAGAGGCACACATAGTAAATATGTATGGGCTCATTACCACACTTGGCACAACCTTGGTTGCTTTACTATTAATCCTTTACACCTACATGAAGATTCTTAAAGTTTGTTTTTCTGGTTCTAAACAGACGAGACAGAAAGCTGTCAGTACCTGCACACCTCAACTTGCTTCCATCATTAACTTCTGTTTTGGTGCTTTGTTCGAAACTTTACAGAACAGATTCGATATGAGCAGTGTACCCAATATGTTGCGCATTTTATTATCCTTATACTTTCTCACTTGCCAGCCACTCTTTAATCCTGTAATGTACGGTCTGAATCTGTCAAAAATCCGTGTCATATGTAAAAGTCTGATTTCCAGTCAGCGCTGTTAATATAAAAAGTTATCTAATATATTTGTTGTTTTTTAACTGTGCATGTGATATATATAAATTTGAAGTGCATTTACTCATTCTTTGTTTTATAATCTGATTTCACATTTCATACCATTGTGTGAACCGTGTTGAATGTAAATGAGGTGAATCCAGAAGGGAAATGGGGTCCCTTGGAAATCAACAAACAGCATGTGTGAGGTGGTTTTTGTGTGATAGTCATGAACTATTAAAAAAGAAAAATAATTTCAGAAAATAATAATGAACTCTTCACACTGCACAGAGATTATGAGGAACTGGGGTTAGCATGCCCAGCAGCTCATCTCTGCACTAGTCCAGCCATGGTTTAGACTACTTAACCAAAGGGTCATCTTATCATCTGAAGTTTAAAGTGACTGAAAGTTTGAACTCCTCATTCACTTCAACAGTACAGTGTCTGGTTTATGTAACACTGGTCATCCAAGCCCTGCGATGTAATACAATAGGCTACATTTCCATAGGTGAGTTGTGTTTTTGTAGCAGGCTGCTTTCTGCTCTCACACTGCGTTGTGTTGTGTTGAAATAATTGAGACGTGGTTGTTTTTTCCCATTTTTCCTGTGAAGAATAAACCCCACAGATACTCACAGGCGTTACACAGGAGCCACACAGCCACTCTCCACCCTCCACTTTGAGCACATACAGCTCTTTTTCTATATCGCACAATAAATGATATAGCCTATACTACATTATAAACAAAATGAAAATACATAAACTCTCTTACACACCTCTCACAGTCTAAAAAAATAATTTACCCACATATCTCATTTTTTTATAGTGCAAAAATATTAAGAACATGAACTAAAAATTAAACAACTGGCATACCTTCACAGGAAAAATGGGAAAAAACACAGGCGTTACACAGGAGCCACACAGCCAGAGGTGGGCAGAGTAGCCAAAAAATGTACTCAAGTAAAAGTACTGTTACTTAAGATTATAATTACTCAAGTAAAAGTAAAAGTACTCATAAAAATAATTACTCAAGTAAGAGTAAAAAAGTATGTCGTGAAAATACTACTCAAGTACTCAAGAGTACAAGTACTGCGTTTTCTCCGGATTTATTTTTGAAAGCAACACACACGGTATAAAATAGTAGCAAACAACATATAAAACAGCAATCTTCAAACTAAAGATACAATATATTGCCATAAATTGCAAAGGGTGGACCGACATCATATTAAACCCTATGGATTAAGAATGGGATGTCACTTTAGTTCATATGTGAGTCAAGGCAGGTGACCCATTGGTTTGGTAATATAGTGTATTCATTCTTTGCTAAATTAAATACATCAACTTTTAAATACAATTATAATAAATTAATTAGGTTTATCCAGAATTATATTAATTAAAAACCAATACACTTATAACACAATTTGATATTTTGCACATATACAATTTTAAACAATTCATGGCTACAATATGTCACAGGCCCTGACAACATGACCTAACTCAAACATACTTAGTATGTGAGGCCAGGGGTGTGGTTGTTGCTCAGTGGGTTCTTCCATTTTCTCCGTAAAATATTTGTGTTCTGCTCCTGTGAAAATAGCCACGGACACTTGTTCGGTGCGGAACCGGAGCCGTTAAAAAGTGCGCGTTCACTGTTGCTATGGCTATGACCAACATGACAACACTTGTCATCTGACCCAAGTAGCTGCATTTGATTGGCAAGATCATTTTCTAATGTTTTTTATTGGTTGAAAGCTGAAGACGTAGAACTAGATCTCGCATGTAATAAAAAAAAAAGATTAAATAAAAAAAAGTAACTACCATCACATAGCCAAATAGAACGGCGTAAAAGTACCGTTCCTTCTTCAAATATATACTCAAGTAAAAGTAAAAGTATGGTCCAAAAAAACTACTCCTAAAATTACAATTTATCCAAAAAGTTACTCAAGTATTTGTAACGGAGTAAATGTAGGGAATCCTCCTTGGAAAAGCTTAAAAGTGTTGGAAGCAGATTTTCTGTTTAGTTGGGAGGGCTTCATAGTGTGACTACAGCAGGATAACTACCATAGCAGGTGACTACAGCATGTTCAAATTCACTTGACAAAAGTGTTGTTCTTTCTGGCCAAATTATTTTATTCATTTTGAAAAGGAAGTGCTCTATTTAGGGCTATATTTTACAGTTGTGTCCATGGTAATGAACATGTTTAGTGTTACCACTTTGACTTGTCTTTTTGTGTGTTTGGTATTTCAGCTGTACATTGTGCTAAGATTAAACCAGTTGAGATATTACAGATTTGTAAGAGAATGCAATAATTGCTGTGATGATCCACATGAAAGATCATAATGAACTCTACACAGGTTTTGTATTTCACACTCCAGGCCTACTTCAACACTGGGCTTTTCAAACACTTTGAATTTATAATTGTTATGTCTCTTTACATTTTTATTGTTTGTGCCAATGTGTTGCTGATTGTGGTTATCTGTCTGAACAGGAGCTTACATGAACCCATGTACATTTTTCTGTGCAGCCTGTTTGTAAATGAGCTGTATGGTAGTGCAGGGCTGTTTCCATCCCTTCTGGTTCAGATCCTCTCTGACATTCACACTGTTTCTGCTCCTTTTTGTTTCCTGCAGACTTACTGTCTGTACTCCTATGGAGGTGTGGAAATTTTAAGCTTAGCCGTCATGTCTTATGACAGATATCTTGCTATCTGTTGTCCTCTACAATATAACAAACGTATGGCGCGTAACAAGATTGCCTACCTTATTGCAGCATCATGGCTGTACCCTGTCCTTATATGTCTTGTCATGGTATGTTTTACTTCCTCTTTGCAGCTGTGTGGGAACATAATTTACAAAGTTTACTGTATCAACTACTCTGTTGTGAAGCTGGCATGCTCAGAGGCCCACATAGTAAGTATGTATGGGCTCATTACCACACTTGGCACAACCTTGGTTGCTTTACTATTAATCCTTTACACCTACATGAAGATTCTTAAAGTTTGTTTTTCTGGTTCTAAACAGACGAGACAGAAAGCTGTCAGTACCTGCACACCTCAACTTGCTTCCATCATTAACTTCTGTTTTGGTGCTTTGTTCGAAACTTTACAGAACAGATTCGATATGAGCAGTGTACCCAATATGTTGCGCATTTTATTATCCTTATACTTTCTCACTTGCCAGCCACTCTTTAATCCTGTAATGTACGGTCTGAATCTGTCAAAAATCCGTGTCATATGTAAAAGTCTGATTTCCAGGCAGCGCTGTTAATATAAAAAGTTATCTAATATATTTGTTGTTTTTTAACTGTGCATGTGATATATATAAATTTGAAGTGCATTTACTCATTCTTTGTTTTATAATCTGATTTCACATTTCATACCATTGTGTGAACCGTGTTGAATGTAAATGAGGTGAATCCAGAAGGGAAATGGGGTCCCTTGGAAATCAATAAAAAAATTGTGTAAGGTGTTTTTTGTGTGATAGTCATGAACTATTAAAAAAGAAAAATAATTTCAGAAAATAATAATGAACTCTTCACACTGCACAGAGATTATAAGGAACTGGGGTTAGCATGCCCAGCAGCTCATCTCTGCACTAGTCCAGCCATGGTTTAGACTACTTAACCAAAGGGTCATCTTATCATCTGAAGTTTAAAGTGACTGAAAGTTTGAACTCCTCATTCACTTCAACAGTACAGTGTCTGGTTTACGTAACACTGGTCATCCAAGCCCTGCGATGTTGTACAATAGGCTACATTTCGGTAGGTGAGTTGTGTTTTTGTAGCAGGCTGCTTTATGCTCTCACACTGCGTTGTGTTGTGTTGAAATAATTGAGACGTGGTTGAGTATCTGTGGGGTTTATTCTTCACAGGAAAAATGGGAAAAAAGCGTTACACAGGAGCCACACAGCCACTCTCCACCCTCCACTTTGAGCACACACAGCTCTTTTTCTATATCGCACAATAAATTATATAGCCTATACTACATTATAAACAACATGAAAATACATAAACTCCCTTACACACCTCTCACAGTCTAAACAAATGATTTACCCACATATCTCATTTTTTATAGTGCAAAAATATTAAGAACATGAACTAAATTAAACAACTGGCATACCTTCACAGGAAAAATGGGAAAAAACACAGGCGTTACACAGGAGCCACACAGACAGAGGTGGGCAGAGTAGCCAAAAAATGTACTCAAGTAAAAGTACTGTTACTTAAGATTATAATTACTCAAGTAAAAGTAAAAGTACTCATAAAAATAATTACTCAAGTAAGAGTAAAAAAGTATGCAGTGAAAAGACTACTCAAGTACTCAAGAGTACAAGTACTGCGTTTTCTCCGGATTTATTTTTGAAAGCAACACAAACGGTATAAAATAGTAGCAAACAACATATAAAACAGCAATCTTCAAACTAAAGATACAATATATTGCCATAAGTTGCAAAGGGTGGACCGACATCATATTAAACCCTATGGATTAAGAATGGGATGTCACTTTAGTTCATATGTGAGTCAAGGCAGGTGACCCATTGGTTTGGTAATATAGTGTATTCATTCTTTGCTACATTAAATACGTCAACTTTTAAATACAATTATAATAAATTAATTAGGTTTATCCATAATTATATTAATTAAAACCAATACACTTATAACACAATTTGATATTTTGCACATATACAATTTTAAACAATTCATGGCTACAATATGTCACAGGCCCTGACAACATGACCTAACTCAAACATACTTAGTATGTGAGGCCAGGGGTGTGGTTGTTGCTCAGTGGGTTCTTCCATTTTCTCCGTAAAATATTTGTGTTCTGCTCCTGTGAAAATAGCCACGGACACTTGTTCGGTGCGGAACCGGAGCCGTTAAAAAATGCGCGTTCACTGTTGCTATGGCTATGACCAACATGACAACACTTGTCATCTGACCCAAGTAGCTGCATTTGATTGGCAAGATCATTTTCTAATGTTTTTTATTGGTTGAAAGCTGAAGACGTAGAAATAGATCTCGCATGTAATAAAAAAAAAAGATTAAATAAAAAAAAGTAACTACCATCACATAGCCAAATAGAACGGCGTAAAAGTACCGTTCCTTCTTCAAATATATACTCAAGTAAAAGTAAAAGTATGGTCCAAAAAAACTACTCCTAAAATTACAATTTATCCTAAAAGTTACTCAAGCATTTGTAACGGAGTAAATGTAGCGCGTTACTACCCACCTCTGCACACAGCCACTCTCCACCCTCTACAAGAAAAATAAAATTAAAATTCACATAAACCACAATAAAACTATACATGACACATGAAATAACACAATTTCAAATCAGCATAAACGAGAGAGAAATAAAAAAAACGTTTCAACTAGCATAAGACTTAGTTAGCTAACTCTGAATGCATAACTAGATTTAAAATTAAATCTATAAATTGTAAGTCATTGTAAGCTTGACCAACAGATTCATAAGCTTCTTACATAACATTATATATGAACATATTGTGGTTTTGAATGGAAAAAATAGCGAAAATAAATAGAGAGAAAGAGAGAGCGCTTTATCTTATGACTCACCCACTGTGAGCACACACAGCTCTTTGACGCTAGGTGGTGTGACGCCAAAACAACTCCCCAGAGGAACAAAAGGCATGAATTGATGACCACCATGGGAACTTTTTTACAGGCAGAAAATAATTATATTTTTGGGGAAGTTCACAACACAAAAAAAATTAAAAAATATTTTGTTTAGGGAAAACAAATAAACAAAATTAAATTAAAAAAATTGACAAAGAACGTGCGCAAAGTTTTCTGAGAGGGGTCAAGTCTGGTTCTCATTTTCTGTACCCAGATTCTCTTTTCTCTTTTGCAGGAAAAATAAGGTTGAATATTTAATGTAAACATCAATTTTCTTGCCGGATAGTCTTTAATGGAACCTGCGTGTGGGTTTGCACGTGCAAGAAATTTATCGTAATTTGTTGTTCCAAAAAAAGAAAATAGAACAAGTTCTACAAAAGTACCTAAATGGAAAAGAACTACACTATATATTAAAAAAAATAATGGAAAATTAAAGAGTAAACAATAAAAATGATAATGCAAAAAAAATGTTTTAAAACGTATTATATTTGTTCAGCTCTTTAGCCATGCAGGGTTACTAGAGGCGTCATGGGAGTTTGTCTTGTGGACTTGGAGAGAGCTTACAACTGTGTCCCTTGGCGAGTCTTCTTTGTAATCTTTGCAGAGGTACTGTTTTCTTCATCAAACTATGACCTCCAATATGCGCTGGAATGGTCAGCACCTTCAAGTCTGAGGCCATGGTTTTGTTGTGGGAAAACAGTGGATTGCTCCCTCCAGATTAGGAGTGCAGCATCTGCTTACCATTCCACCATTTTTGTTTTTTTCCGGAGGCTGTAGCAGGCTCAATTTTAGGAATATACTGGATATACTGGTATCATATGAAATTAGAAGATCTAGGGAATCTATAGGCACGATGTCAGGATATCATGTTGGGAAGTTACTGGGGATTTCCACCGGTCGCGTTACAGCAGCGTCACGTCAGTTTAGCGAGCCGGTCGTATACACGTGAGATTAACGAGATCACGCGATAATCCTGACCATACGGGAGACCGCGAGATCCCGTGATAAACTCTAAACTCTATTTATACAGTCTATGGATAAACTGTGTATAAAGTAAACAACAACAACAACAACAACAACAACCAACAGCTTACTTTGCGTCTCTGACGTGAAAGATATGTTGATCTGACCATCTATCCTTATAAAAACAATATGTTATGTCATAAATGATTGTATGTTGTTCCACTTCAACAATCAGTCTCTTGTCGTCCGTGTCGCCGATCCTCTGAGACCCTTTGATTGATTGATTGATTGATTGATTGCTGATCTGGTGCCCCGGTCATAACATAATGTTGATGTGAAGTAGTTTTAGGCTGCATGAACTGCGTATTGTGTTTTATTTTGAAAGGGGCGGAAGTGTTTTACGCTGATTCTTAGTCGGACTTCCTGTCTGGTGCGATCTGCTCTGTTGAGATTTACGCGGTTTGGCAGCGTCTCGCGGAGAAATAGAAGTCCTACCTAATGCTCGAGGAGAGACGCTGCTGTAACGTTACGCAGTGCGCCCGGTGGAAACGCTCTCATTGATTAGAGTGTTACCTATCTGCAACGGCGTACGTGACGCTGACGTGACGCTGCTGTAACGCGCCCGGTGGAAATCAGGCTTAAAGCCAAAACAACTCCCCAGAGGAACAAAAGGCATGAATTGATGACCACCATGGGAACTTTTTTACAGACAGAAAATAATTATATTTTTGGGGAAGTTCACATGACAAAAAAAATATTAAAAAATATTTTGTTAAGGGAAAACAAATAAACAAAATTAAATTTAAAAAATTGACCTGGCTACATTTTCACAAAGAACGTGAGAAAAGTTTTCTGAGAGTGGTCAAGTCTGGTTCTCATTTTCTGTACCCAGATTCTCTTTTCTCTTTTGCAGGAAAAATAAGGTTGAATATTTAATGTAAACATCAATTTTCTTGCCGGATAGTCTTTAATGGAACCTGCTTGTGCAGTCCCATTTCCATCGCTGATGGCAGTATGTAGGTTTGCACGTGCAAGAAATTTTTCGTAATTTGTTGTTCCAAAAAAAGAAAATAGAACAAGTTCTACAAAAGTACCTAAATGGAAAAGAACTATACTCTATAATAAAAAAATAATGGAAAATTAAATAGTAAACAATAAAAATGATAATGCGAAAAAAATGTTTTAAAACGTATTATATTTGTTCAGCTCTTTAGCCATGCAGGGTTACTAGAGGCGTCATGGGAGTTTGTCTTGTGGACTTGGAGAGAGCTTACAACTGTGTCCCTTGGCGAGTCTTCTTTGTAATCTTTGCAGAGGTACTGTTTTCTTCATCAAACTATGACCTCCAGTATGCGCTGGAATGGTCAGCACCTTCAAGTCTGAGGCCATGGTTTTGTTGTGGAAAACAGTGGATTGCTCCCTCCAGATTAGGAGTGCGGCATCTGCTTACCATTCCACCATTTTTGTTTTTTTCCGGAGGCTGTTGCAGGCTCAATTTTAGGAATATACTGGATATACTGGTATCATATGAAATTAGAAGATATAGGGAATCTATTGGCACGATGTCAGGATATTATGTTGGGAAGTTACTGGGGATTTCCACCGGTCGCGTTACAGCAGCGTCACGTCAGTTTAGCGAGCCGGTCATATACACGTGAGATTAACGAGATCACGCGATAATCCTGACCATACGGGAGACCGCGAGATCCCGTGATAAACTCTAAACTCTATTTATACAGTCTATGGATAAACTGTGTGTATAAAGTAAACAACAACAACAACAACAACAACAACAACCAACAGCTTACTTTGCTTCTCTGACGTGAAAGATATGTTGATCTGACCATCTATCCTTATAAAAACAATATGTTATGTCATAAATGATTGTATGTTGTTCCACTTCAACAATCAGTCTCTTGTCGTCCGTGTCGCCGATCCTCTGAGACCCTTTGATTGATTGATTGATTGATTGATTGCTGATCTGGTGCCCCGGTCATAACATAATGTTGATGTGAAGTAGTTTTAGGCTGCATGAACTGCGTATTGTGTTTTATTTTGAAAGGTGTGGAAGTGTTTTACGCTGATTCTTAGTCGGAGTTCCTGTCTGGTGCAATCTCCTCTGTTGAGATTTACGCGGTTTGGCAGCGTCTCGCGGAGAAATAGAAGTCCTACCTAATGCTCGCGGAGAGACGCTGCTGTAACGTTACGCAGTGCGCCCGGTGGAAATGCTCTCATTGATTAGAGTGTTACCTATCTGCAACGGCGTACGTGACGCTGACGTGACGCTGCAGTAACGCGCCCGGTGGAAATCAGGCTTAACGCCAAAACAACTCCCCAGAGGAACAAAAGGCATGAATTGATGACCACCATGGGAATTTTTTTACAGGCAGAAAATAATTATATTTTTGGGGAAGTTCACAACACAAAAAAAATATTAAAAAATATTTTGTTTAGGGAAAACAAATAAACAAAATTAAATTTAAAAAATTGACCTGGCTACATTTTCACAAAGAACGTGAGAAAAGTTTTCTGAGAGTGGTCAAGTCTGGTTCTCATTTTCTGTACCCAGATTCTCTTTAGCAGGAAAAATAAGGTTGAATATTTAATGTAAACATCAATTTTCTTGCCGGATAGTCTTTAATGGAACCTGCTTGTGCAGTCCCATTTCCATCGCTGATGGCAGTATGTAGGTTTGCACATGCAAGAAATTTATCGTAATTTGTTGTTCCAAAAAAAGAAAATAGAACAAGTTCTACAAAAGTACCTAAATGGAAAAGAACTACACTATATATTAAAAAAAAATAATGGAAAATTAAAGAGTAAACAATAAAAATGATAATGCAAAAAAAATGTTTTAAAACGTATTATATTTGTTCAGCTCTTTAGCCATGCAGGGTTACTAGAGGCGTCATGGGAGTTTGTCTTGTGGACTTGGAGAGAGCTTACAACTGTGTCCCTTGGCGAGTCTTCTTTGTAATCTTTGCAGAGGTACTGTTTTCTTCATCAAACTATGACCTCCAATATGCGCTGGAATGGTCAGCACCTTCAAGTCTGAGGCCATGGTTTTGTTGTGGGAAAACAGTGGATTGCTCCCTCCAGATTAGGAGTGCAGCATCTGCTTACCATTCCACCATTTTTGTTTTTTTCCGGAGGCTGTAGCAGGCTCAATTTTAGGAATATACTGGATATACTGGTATCATATGAAATTAGAAGATCTAGGGAATCTATTGGCACGATGTCAGGATATCATGTTGGGAAGTTACTGGGGATTTCCACCGGACGCGTTACAGCAGCAGCACGTCTCCACCGCGGTTTTGCTGCGTCTTCTGCCCGGCGTCAATTCACACCGGGCGTGTTACAGCAGCGTCACGTCAGCTTAGCGAGCCGGTCGTATACACGCGAAATAACGAGATCACGTGATAATCCTGACCATACGGGAGACCGCAAGATCCCATGATGAACTCTAAACTCTATTTATACAGTCTATGGATAAACTGTGTGTATAAAGTAAACAACAACAACCAACTTACTTTGCCTCCTGACGTGAAAGATATGTTGATCTGACCATCTATCCTTATAAAAACAATATGTTATGTCATAAATGATTGTATGATGTTCCACTTCAACAATCAGTCTCTTGTCGTCCGTGTCGCCGATCCTCTGAGACCCTTAGATTGATTGATTGATTGATTGCTGATCTGGTGCCCCGGTCATAACATAATGTTGATGTGAAGTAGTTTTAGGCTGCATGAACTGCGTATTGTGTTTTATTTTGAAAGGGGCGGAAGTGTTTTATGCTGATTCTGAGTCGGACTTCCTGTCTGGTGTGATCTGCTCTGTTGAGATTTACGCGGTTTAGCAGCGTCTCGCGGAGAAATAGAAGTCCTACCTAATGCTCGTGTAGAGACGCTGACGCGACGCTGCTGTAACGTTACGCAGCGCGCCCGGTGGAAACGCTCTCATTGATTAGAGTGTTACCTATTTGCAATGGCGTACGCGACGCTGACGTGACGCTGCAGTAACTCGCCCGGTGGAAATCAGGCTTTAGGCGATTTTTTTTTATGTTTCATGGTGATTTTCAAAACTGTCATGTAACCTCTGACGCCATGCTATCTCAATGAAGATAGGCTCTCTGGGACTTCCTACAATATCATTGAAGCGCTCGTAGCATTGTAAGAGAGCTTCGCTAGACGTTATTAAAAATAAGAGTGACAACTATAATAATTTGATGCTGAAACGTAAAAAATACATTCACTAAACATGAGTTCCTCCGCCGGGCAAAGGAGACGAGAGAAACAGGCCACCTTGCGAGGAAAAGACGGTAACAAGCCGAATCCACCGAGTTCAATTAGCAAAAACAAGGCTAGTAGCAACACGTGTTAATCAGTCTCAACGGTACTGGAGGGAGAGAATTAGCACAGCTGAGGGCTGTTTCCACTACCGCCCAATAACCGGAATGAGGGGGGTCTCACTCACCGAAACGCCCCTAATTTGAATATGAGCCGTCCGGAGCGGACTTTTGTCGGGATTTTTTTCGGGACTTTTTTCGTCCCTGTCAAAGAACAGGGCCTTTTTTCTCCCCTGAAAAAGTCTCTCCCAGCTGCAAAGCCAGAGGGGATGTTAACCCCTTAGCATCCAGTCTGCAAATTGCTAACAGGCTAACAGTTAGCTCTTTAGCAGTACAGTGTGTATGTGCTGCTGCTACAGGAGGTGTTCACTTAGCGATCTCTGTTTGTTTACAACAAGCACCGGACACTCTGTTCACAGTTAGCAATGTCGTTAATTCACGATCACTGTGTTTATGATCAGCGGAGTGGAGACCCTGTGCATAATTAGCCATGCTGCTTTCTTTATGATCAGCTGATATATATATATATATATATATATATATATATATTTATTTTTTATTTTTTATTTACCCTTATTTCTCTGATTTATTTATTTATCTATTCTCCCCTCATGTTTTATGTGTCAATGTTTATTATGATGTCCCTTATTACAAGTCCTATGTCAGGAAATGTTTAAATGTTTAAAAATGCTTTTGTTTGTAAAATGATTAAACTGCTAAAATAAAAAGTACTTCTGGGTTCCCACAAGTCTCCTCTTTACATACATAGCTACTGCTAATAGAATGATGTAATTTAAGGCAAAAACCACATAGCCTTTCTCGTGTAGTACAAGTCTGCTATTTCTGCTTACTGTATTTGAATATTTGTGCATACTGAGGTCCCTAAACAGGCTTTGAATGACATAAACTGGGTATCACTGGAAAGCTGTGACTCTTGTGCATTCAGTTTTCTTTATGTGGGATGATGTTAGTCATCAGTAGGAGCCATTCCATTGCAGTGAGGGCAATTCTTGAGTCTGTATAAAATGAGCTGCTGTGACCTCTATGATAATCACAGCCTCATGAAACTTTACAACCACAAACTAGAGAACTAGAGCATTCAGAAGTGTTCGCAATCCAATCGCTGAAAATAATGACCGTTTTTAAAATGAAGTTTTTGAAAGACAATTATCTGACAGAGTTGACAAGGCTTTGATGGAGTTGACAAATTAGAATTGTAGGAACTATAACATGATCTCCAACTTGAAAAATGTAATTGAAAATGTCCTCTTAACTCTATTTTTGTAATGGATGAAGAAAACATCTGACATTCCCTGAAAACAAGGGCAAAAAGGACAATGTATTATGAAATAAGACCTCTTGAAATCAGTACAAATGAAAGCTAATTGAATGACATGTAGATATTCACTGAAAAACAGTTTCAATCAACACATTACTAATGTCTGCTTGTCATCAAGAATTCAGGTAGAGATCCAAATGCAAAGGTGGAAGAGGATCAGCACAAATAAATCAATTTCATTCATCAATTTATTTATTCACTGTCAATTAACACTTAACACACTAAACTAAATTGCTTCAAAAGAGAGTGCAACATAGTACTGTAACAATTGTACATTTCTTTATATTAACTAAACCAGACATATTCAACAGGGGGTCCACAAATCATACAAACACAAATTTCCATTTCTTTTTCCACAAAAAAAGAGTATAGTTGCAAAATAAACCTAATGTCTTAGATATTGGTCTTTTGATAATTGTTACATATTTTACATAGCATTACTACCAGTCCCTTTACATGTTAATGTTGTTCTGGTAAACTATACCATTTTAAATGCTAGCTAACATGTGGTCCCTCCACTGTCTCTCTATAAACTGAGGGGATCTTGGCTATGACATTGAAGACCCCTGAACTAAAATATCCTACAATAATCCTACAATGAAATTAACCAAACATTAACAGATCACATTTTTTTTGCATTTACGTGCATTCATAATTCCTTATGTGGAATAACATTTTCCAGCTCAAAATATAAATTATTTAAAAACATTGAACACTGAAAGACTTGTATTCTTTAAAGTTCTATATGCTTCTTTTTCTTCTTAAAACATCTCAGTCATTTAAAATCATGGCATTGTTTGAAGCGTAACTTTGGCGGTAGGGTTAGGGTTTAAACGTATTCAAGTCCACTACTACATATCACAGGATTCTCACAGGAACCATCTAGTTTATCATCTGTTGGTGATTATTTTTCCAGCCAATCTATATTATTCAATGCTGTATTGCAGAAAATTTTACTCAATTTGACTTTTAGTCATTTTGGAGTTGACATGCTTGGTTGTGACATGTGCATATTAGTAAATAGATATGAAATACAAAGTATTATTAAAAACTTGCCAGAGCTAAAAGTTTTCTCATGCCATCAGAAGACCAAAGAGGAAGAAAATGGGTCCTTTGAGTTATAGCTGTACTAAATTATTCCTGTTTTTCCCCCCCAATTAAAAAAAACTCCAATGGTGTTGACGAAAACTTCTGACATTTTCATTTGACGAGAAAGTAAATTAAAAACATTTAAAAATATATTTTTATGTTATTTTCATGTTCATGAAATAAATACTACTTTATTTACAAATAATATTAATAAAGTTCAATTTTATGTTACTTTTTGGACTTTTTTAAAACTATGGAATGTGATGAGACCTGCTTCCGGACATGGGTTTCTGTAGGCATTGGTCACATATCATATCATATCATATCATATCATATCATATATAGAATAAAAACTAAATGTAGGACAACATCAAAACACACGTTGTTTTGTTACCCTTGACCTGTTTATGATTTTGGTTAGGTTTCTTGGAAAATATCATGCATATTTGAAGTAGTACAACAATACAGTGGTTTAATATCATTAAAGGAAAGAGGCACACTTCTGCTGGGTGTCAGTAAAAACTAACAGTCTACATTTGAAAACATATTTTTACACGTAACACGAATTTTAGACAGTTTCAGTCCATACATTACTGGGTTAAAGAGTGCCGGGCACGTAAGAAAGTATAATGATAAAAAAATGCGCAACATATTGGGTACACTGCTCATATCAAACCTGCTCTGTGATATTTCAAAACAAGCTCCAAAAGAAAAGTTGAGCAGAGAAGCGAGGTGAGGTGTGCAGGTACTGAAAGCTTTCTGCCTCGTCTGTTTGGAACCAGAAAAACACACTTTAAGGATTTGAGTGTAAGTGTAAAGGATTAAAATTAGGGGACCAAAAACTGAGAGAGCAGAAGCAATTAGTCCATAAATGTTATTAGCTGTTGTGTCAAAGCAGGCCAGTTTCACCACAGAGTGGTAGTCACAATACACTTTGTTAATAATGTTCCCACACAGCTGTAAAGGGACAGTCAAAGATAGTGCAACAAAATTTACAAGAAATACTAAAAACCAGGTAACAGCAATAAGCATGGCAACCTTCTTATATGTCATACGTGTGTTATATTGTAGAGGATGGCAGATAGAAAGATATCTGTCATAAGACATGACTGATAGGTTTAAAAATTCTATACTTCCATAAGAATACAAACAGAAAATCTGCAGGAAACAAAAAGAAGCCGAAACAGTGTGAGAATTAGAGAGTATCTGAACCAGAAGGAATGGAAACAACCCTGTACTACCATACAGCTCATTTACAAACAGGCTGCACAGAAAAATGTACATGGGTTCATGTAAGCTTCTGTTCAGACAGATAACTACAATCAGCAAAAGATTGGAACCAACAATTAAAATATATGAACACAGAATAACCATGAAATATAGGAATTGAAACCCCCCCATGTCAAAGTAGGCACCAAGTGAGAAATATGAAAACTGTGTAGAATTAGTCATGAGACTCAAAGTGCAGCTGAAACATCAAGCATATAAAAATAGAGACTAAACTGATTCATTATAATAGATATAACTTCATCAAATGACCCCAAACATACCATTTCCTTTTTAGAGTCAGTGTACTGCTGAGGCTTACCAAATAAGTTTGTGACATTATGTAAATCAGTTTCACACGCTGTAGTCAGACTGTGAGTCTCTTGTAGCTGAGCTGAAACTCTGCTGTGACTTATCTGAAATTTTGAAAGACAGAGGACGCCCACAGAGGCAAAGTGACCTCATTATTGAATGTCCAACTGATCAAATCAAATCATTTTGGTTTGATGTCATAAAACAACATATTTCAGAAAAACTTCTTCTACATTTGAAGAATACAGGGTATGATTTTACTTTGATATCATAAAATAACATGTTTCAGTCAAAACAAACAAACTGTAGCACCTGAAGAACAAACATGCAGACATATGGAAAACACATCAACACAAACTCATGGCCTTCTGCTGTCACAGAATCTCTCATAATGAATTATGCTCTGCGTCACTAAGAAAACCACGCCATTGCAATGTATGAAACCATTTTTATTTCAAATAGCCGAGGAAATAGGAGGGTCAAGGACATGAAAAGGGGTTGAAAAGAGGGATTAAATGGGATCAAAGGGAGGGTTGAAAAGTAGTTATAAAATGGGAGAGTTGATAAAATGCAGTCCAGCATAACCACATCAGCAAACACAGCAATACTCCTAGCCCAATTATGATCCATGTTGATGATGATAGTAGCAGTGGGTGACTAGCTAAAAGTCTGGGCCTAAACCTTGACTATGGTGATGGCGAAAGTAGTAGTGGTCTGTAGTGATGATGATAGAAGCAGTGGTCTGTGATGATAGTAGGAGAGGTGGATGGTGATAATTATAGTAGTGGTGTATGGTGATGATGATAATAGTAGTGGTGTATGGTGATGATGACAGTAGTAGTGGTGTATGGTGATGATGGTGGTAGTAGTGATGTATGGTGATGATGATAGTAGTAGTGATGTATGGTGATGATGATAGTAGTAGTGGTGTACGGTGATGATGATGATGATGATAATAGTAGTGGTGTATGGTGATGATGGTAGTAGTAGTGGTGTATGGTGATGATGGTGGTAGTAGTGGTGTATGGTGATGATGATCATAATAGTAGTGGTGTATGGTGATGATCATAATAGTAGTGATGTATAGTCCTTGCTTTGATGCACCTATAGCATCTGCCAGAGGGCAGCAGGTCAAACAGTCCAAAGCCGGGCTGTGAGCTGTACTTGGTGATGTTTTTTGCTCTGTTTAGGAAGCAGGATGTGTATATGTCCATCAGGGAGGGGAGAGGGCACCCGACAATTTTCTGTGCTGTCCTAATTACCCTCTGAATCCTCTCCCTGTTTGCCTCAGTGCAGCTGCCACACCAAACTGTGACGCATTATGTTAGCAAGCTCTCAATGGATGAGCGGTCAATGGCAGGTTGGAGTCTAGGTTGTTCTTCCTGAGGACCTTCAGGAAGTCTAGTCACTGCTCAGCCTCCTCTATTCTGGAATGCGCTTCATGGAGGAGCAGCAAGAGTTTGGTAGCTCTCTGTTTTTGCACAAATTTGCTTAGTTTTTATGTACTTTTTATAATACTTTTGATGGATACTTCTGTGGAGAGAAGAGTTTATTCAAGAGAGGAGCTTCTTTCATTGAAACAGAGCAAGTCTGGAGGACACCATCACCCTATTCCAGCTGAGTTGAAGAGGTGTTTTTGTGGTTGCCATGCTGGTGCAAAAGTTAAGGCTCGGAAATGGAGATATAAGCCTTTTCTGCCGTCAGTCATCATGGGGAATGTCAACTCTCTGCCCAACAAGACTGATGAAGCGGAGATATTGGTGAAGACTCAGAAAGCATACCGTGACTGTAGTCTCTTGTGGTTTACGGAAACGTGGTTGAATCAAAACATCTCCGACTCCAATGTGGATCTACCTGAATTCACTGTCATAAGATCAGACAGAGATGCTCAAGTTAGTGGCAAGAAGAAAGGTGGGGGCTTGGCTTTATTTGTGAACCAGAGGTGGTGCAGTCCTGCACATGCTACTGTCAAGGAGAAGATGTGCTAGAGATTGAATTATTGGCAGTTAGTATGAGACCATATTATGTACCAAGAGAATTCAGTCATATCATAACAATACTTGTGTACATTCCAATTGCTGAAGTTCCATGTGAAGTTCTACATGAACTTGTTGCTAGGATACAGACTAAACACCCAGAATCATTCTTGATATATATAATATCAGGAGACTTCAATCATGTTTCCCTCTCCTCTCACCTGACTGGATTTACACAGTTCGTTAAATGTCCCACCAGAGAAAATAAAACCCGTGATCTGCTGTATACTAATGTCAAACAAGCTTACAGAGCTACTGTCATGCCCCCAATAGGACGATCGGACCACAACTTAGTTCTTCTGGAGACTTGTTACAAACCCTGTGTGTGGAGGCAGTCTCCAACTAAACTCACAGTCAGGAAATGAACACCAGAGGCAACTGAGGCTCAAAAGGACTGCTTTGAATGTACAGACTGGAATGTGTTGCTGGAAACAGAGGAGAACAGTATGGACATTGACAGACAGGTTGACTGCTTTACTGATTACATCAACTTCTGTAGAGACACAGTCATATCCACTAGGACTGTACGCTGTTTCCACAATAACAAACCTTGGAACAAAGGAGGTTTGTTAACAAACCTCCTCCTCTTCAACATGTGTACATGTACACCTGAGCCTCCACCCTTGTCTGTCACAGAGACGGGGGTGAGGTTGGAACTGGGAAGACTTTGCTCTAGGAAGGCTGCTGGCCCAGAGGGTGTGTGTCCAAGGCTGCTCAAGGACTGTGCTGCCCAACTGTGTCAACCACTCCGCAAGATCAACCTCAGTCTACAGTTGGGGCACTGTGCCGGTACCAAAAATAAAATGTCCAGCTGAATTTTATGACTACAGACCAGTAGCCCTCACTTCTCACATCATGAAGACCTTGGAGCGGCTGATTTTACACCTACTGAGAGCTGAAGTCAAAGACAAACTCGACCCCCTGCAGTTTGCATACAAACAACATATCAGAGTGAACGATGCTGTCCTCTTCATGCTTCACCGTGCCCTTGCTCATCTGGAGGAAACTGGTGCTTATGTGAGAATCATGTTCTTTGATATTTCAAGAGCATTCAACACCACCCAACACAACGTACTCACAAACAAGCTCACAGAGATGGGAGTGGATCTTTCCTTCATCTTTCCTTCATCTAATGGATTACTGATTACCTGACAGAAAGACCACAGTTTGTCAGGTTGGTGTTGTCTGTCCAGGAGAGGTCAGCAGAGACGAGCACACCGAGGAACCTGAAGGTTTGCACCCTCTCCACACACTGGCCGTTGATGTAGAGGGGGGTGGATCAGATCTGTGCCTCCTGAAGTCCAGTATGAGCTCTTTGGTTTTCATGGTGTTCAGCGCCAGGTTATTAGCTAAACACCATGCTGTCAGCTTCTGGACCTCTTCTCTGTAGGCTTCCTCATTGTCCCTTGAAATTAGTACGACCACTGTGGTGTCGTCAGCGAATTTGACGATTAGGTTGTTTTTGTGGTCCGGACTGCAGTCGTTGGTGTAGAGGCAGTACAAAAGGGGGCTCAGCACACAGCCCTGAGGGGAGCCAGTGCTCAGTGTAAGGGTGGAGGAGAGGTGTGGGCCGAGTCCTACAGCCTGCAGCTGTTCTGTCAGGAGGTTTTTAATCCAGGCACATGTAAGAGGAGGGAGGCCCATAGTGGTGAGAATTTTCGGGATTATTGTATTACAAGCTGAGCTAAAATCCACAAAGAGCATCTGGGCGTAGCTCTGCCGCTGCACCAAGTGGCTCAGCCCGAAGTGGAGAGCGGCGGCGATGGCGTCTTCCGTGGATCTGTTTGCACTGTAAGTGAACTGGTGGGGGTCGAAGGTGGGGGGATGTATTCCTAACGTGCTGAAGAACCAGCCTCTCAAAACACTTCATGATTACCGGTGTGAGGGCCACAGGGCGGTAAACATTTAGGCTGGCGATGGTTGTCTTCTTCGGCACGGTGATGATTGTGGCAGGGAGAGGTTGAAAATCCTGGTGAAGATGAGGGTGAGCTGGTGGGCACCTCTGGGCCTGCCGCCTTCCTTGGGTTCACTGTCAGGAGCACCCGCCTCACATCACGCTCCTCTACAGTGAGTGGGGTGGTGTTGAAGCCTGGTACGGGTGGGGTCAGGGTGAGTCTTGCTTTAGTGTTTTGAAGCTAGCAAAGAAGCAGGTAAGTTTCTCTGCTAGTGACAAACTCATGTCTCCCATCATCACATCACAGCATCTGTGATGCAATGACACACCTCCTGTGTGTTATTGCTAGACAAGTGGGACTATTTTCCTCTTACATTTACATTTACATTTAGTCATTTAGCAGACGCTTTTATCCAAAGCGACTTACCTTGAAGAATAAAAACAAACAATCAAGGTATAGTGCAATAAGAGCTATTAGTGCATCAATAAGTGCTAGTGACAATTCTTTGAGGAGTAGTATTATCGTGTGGTGCTAGGAAAGAAGATACTCTCTGAAAAGCTGGGTCTTCAGGAGTTTTTTAAAGGTAGAGAGGGACACCCCTGGTAGTGTGTTCCACCAGCGGGGAACAAGAAATGCAAAGAGTCTGGATTGCCTTGGACCGACAGGTGGCAGAGCCAGGCGCCGTTCATTGGAAGAGCGCAACGGTCGTGAGGTAGCATATGTCTGAATCAGGGCGTTCAGGTAGGTAGGAGCAGTACCGGAGACAACTTTGTAGGCCAGCATTAGAGATTTGACCTTATTGTCCGCCTTGGCTTCCTTAATCTCTCTCTTCAGGTTGGCACGAGCAACATTGTACAGAGCACCGTCACCTGACCTGAAGGCAGCATCGCAGGTCCTGAGGAGCGTGCGGACCTGGCTGGTCATCCAGGGTTTCTGGTTTGGGAAAACCAGAATTATTTTATCCACAGTCACATTTCCAATACAGAACTTGATGTAGTCCAGCACCGTCTCTGTGAATGCTTCCAGATCCTGATGTTAAAATATGTCCCATTCTGTGAGTGTGAAGCAGTCCTGTAGGTCGGAGAGTGCATTTCCAGGCCAAGTTGTAACAGTTTTTGTGAAAGGCCTGGTCTGAGGGTGGTGTATGCTGGGGTGAGTAGCAGGGAGAGATGGTCTGACTGGCCGAGGTGGGGAAGGGGTATGGCTCTGTAAGCATGCTTAATGTTGGAGTGAATATGATCAAGTGGGATGTTGGAGGTGGATTGAAAGTCACTCGAAACAGGTATCTTGTAACAAATGTCTGCCAGATCCTGACGAGTGTAGCGGATGTTTGTGGAAGCAAAGGTACCAAAAGGACACAACCAAACAAGGAGAAAGTACAAAAAAGAGCACTGAAAGGAGGAGTCGTGAGCCACTGAAACCGTGCACGCCGCCATCTTGAAAGTCCCACCTGTGTTTGATTGACACGACAGCAGTGATCGATGATGATAGTAGTAGTGGTCTATGGTAATGGCCGTCAATAAAACCAGTTGACGAATTAGAGTAAAAAAAAGGGTTTGGCTTAAAAAAACATGACCCAACTTGCACTGAAGTACAGGACGTAGTTATGCAGATTGACTCCAAATAACAACATTGACTCTTTGTTTCACACAGACCACTAACACTGGTCTCCTGGGTCAAAGTCCGGGGTTTGTTTGACCCATCCACCATAACTCCCACCTGCTCGCTTGAATCGGATTACTTACATGAATTAAACAATAATCATCAGGGCCTTTCATGTTGAGGAGTTGCTGGGGGTGTTTTCTGTCTTGAAATGTTTTATAAGATGTTACATCAGGGTTTGGGCTCAGTAAGGAGGGACTCACAGCGTGACTGCAGTGGGGCAGCAGGTGAATGATCAAATTCACACAATGTCGTTGACTTGTAAATTTTAACCAAACCATTACTGTGAATTTGAAAAGGAAATGGTCCATGTAGGGATGCTTTCAATAATGATTTATATGATAATTAACCTGTTAAATATTGCTACACTGACTTCTGTTCATGTTTGCTTTATGTTTCAGTTGAAAATTGTGCCAAACAAGTCCAAGTTAAAGCTAATGACATTTTTAAGATTAATAACAAATCTTTAAGATTTTTAAGAAATTCAAGATTTATAACAAAAGGTAACATATTTATTGCTTAATGTTCACAGTAGAATAGCTGTGAACCTAAAAAGGATTATGATAAACTCCACAGAGGTCTCATATTTCACACTGGCTGCTTATTTTCATAGTGGAACTTTTAAATACTTCTATTTTATGATTCTCGTGTCTTTATATGTTTTTATTATTTGTTCCAATGTGTTGCTGATTGTGGTTATCTGTCTGAACAGGAGCTTACATGAACCTATGTACATTTTTCTGTGCAGCCTGTTTGTAAATGAGCTGTATGGTAGTACAGGGTTGTTTCCAGTCCTTCTGGTTCAGATCCTCTCTGACATTCACACTGTTTCTGCTCCTTTTTGTTTCCTGCAGATTTATTGCGTACATACTTATGGAGCAATTGAATATTTAAACTTAGCTGTCATGTCTTATGACAGATATCTTGCTATCTGTTACCCTCTACAATATAACACACGAATGACATCCAACAAAATTGCCATACTTATTGCTCTAACATGGTTATACCCTTTACTTGCATGTATTGTCTATATATTCTATTTGAATTCCCATTCACAGCTGTGTGGGAACATCATTTACTAAGTTTACTGTGATAGCCACTCTGTGGTCAAGCTGGCATGCTCAGAGACACTTGTAGTAAATACATATGGGCTCATTCTGTCTTTTGGCATAATCTTTGGAGCTTTAATCTTTATTCTTTACACTTACATGAAGATTCTTCTAGTGTGTTTTTCTGGTTCTAAACAGACAAGACAGAAAGCTGTCAGTACCTGCACACCTCAACTCGCTTCCATCTTTAACTTTTCTGTTGGAGCTAGCTTTGAATTAATACAAAGCAGGTTTAATATGAACCGTGTACCCAATATGTTGCGAATTTTTTTATCCTTATACTTTCTGACATGTCCACCGCTCATTAACCCTTTAATGTACGGACTGAAAATGTCCAAAATCCGTGTCATAGGTAAAAGTCTAATGTCCAATGTAGGCTATTAAAAATAACTCATCTCACAGCTTTGGCAGTTCCACTTCTATGAAGGTCATATTTATAATGCATTATAAGCACAGATACATTTTATTGCATTTATAAGGCTTTATAAAACTTTTAATGGTTACAATCATGCGCGATAACTCATTGAAAGGTTTTAAAAGAGATGAACATAATGTTTTAAAAGTTAAGCATTCTGAATGTGTGATAAGCCCAAGCCAAAGTGACAACAGTGTTTTGTGGAAGAATCTGATTCGGAAACTACCATAACACAGACTGCTCTCCAGTGCTGTGAAAGCTAGTTTGAAAGCTTTGCAAGCTACCAATAACTTCACACTAGAAGAAGTTGGACTACAGTGAAGCTACCATAGGGATAATGTTGTTTGGTCGACTAAAGCTACTTAGAAAAGTAGTTCAAACTACTTATTATAAAAAAATATCAAGCTCAAACTGCCTAATAATTGTCAGTATACAAGTTCATAATAACAGCAGAAAAAGGAATGGGACACATTGTACTTTACTACAGATGCTGATGTCGGATTATATTTTGATATCATTTTCTGATATGGGTATAAGTCACACACCCAAAAATAATGCTGCTATCTTTTGCTGCCAAATTCAGCAGCATTACAAGGCTCCACTTTTGGTCATTTTCATGTCTAAACATGTCTACATTTTCCCTTTTTTCATGTGTATTTTACTACAAATGCTGTTTAGAACTAGGAAAAAAAGATTTTCAGATATACAATTATAAATGTTTTTCTTTATTCACAATCCCTAATATAAGTGTTCTCAGATTTGTGGTCAGCGTCTTTGGAGTAGAGAGTGTATTCACTTTCGGCTCGCATAGCTCAAAAGTAAAAGCTTAGCTTTGTCACCGGAGCCAGTCAGTGTCATGTATTTGTTTAATAATGGCCATGGTGATTCTTCCTCAGGCTGAGGTTCGGGTGGTTTATCTATGTCACTGTGTGGCTACTGAGAAATGCTCACCCTTTACACGTATGCAGCACAAGAATAAATAGCGCTCAACAAAGTTCAAGTCAAGTGTGTGGTTGAAGCTGCCTGATGACTGCCATTGGCTAGGCATTCATTCACAGTGATCAGGAAAAAAGAAAAAGGGTGTGGGGGCAGTCAATTACAGTGAAAAGCAATGGTAAAATAAATAATAATAATTCCTTTCATTTGATGGCCCAATTTATATTTTGTAGTTGCAGTAGTTTAACCAAATAAAAATGGCAAAAAGTAATTTAACTACTTGAATCACTACACAAATATAAATGTAGCTGAACTACCAGCAAGCTACTGCAAACTGTAAACGACATCAATTACATGTAGTTCTCTACTCCCCAACACTGTTTCTGTCACATATCATAACATAATATAAATACTAAGTTTCTATGATGGAAAAAATGTATTTAAAACATCAATAATGTGTTATAGCATGACTTTATGAGCATTAATTAAAGTGAAAGCACCATACAGTACTGTGGTTCTCTATGTGTTTTTATAACTGGCTAAAGTAAGGGTTTTCCACTTGTAATAGTTTAAAATTTTGTTATCAGTTGTAATGCATGATTATAATAATTTATATAGAGTTGTATTACGCTGTATGAATGGATAACAATGTGCTATGGATGTGCTTTTAATACATTATGGACATGGCAATCATAGAAGGTGTTATTGATTCTTTATTTATGCATTTATTATCCTGAACTGTGTATCTGAACTTGGGTTGTGGGGGGCTGGAGCTGATCCCAGCTCATATTGGGTAAGAGGTCTGGACAGGTCTGCAGATTATCGCATGGCTGACACATAGAGACAGACAACCATTCACCATTCATCTTATTTAGATGTACAGGCAAATTAGAGTCAACAAATATATTAACAGTTAAACAGACCCACGACCCCACCATGCATATCTGTCCAATCCATAGTTTAGTGCCTAATAAATGTCTCTTTTTATGTTTAAACTGCACATTTTAGAGTGGCTTTTTATTGAGACCAACCTTAGGCGCACCTTTGCAATTATTCTGTTGAAAAATCAGCATCTTGGTCCGCCACACCTGTCAGGCAAATGAGAAGTTCTCACTAACACAGATTTAAACAAATTTGTAAACAAATTCTGAGTGAAATAGGCCTTTCGAGTAGATCTTTGATTCCAGCTCATGAAAAGTTGGAACAAAAACAGAAGCGTTGTGATTATATTTTTGTTTAGTGTAGATAACTCAAGTCTCACAAGACTGAACGTTAAAACCATTCAAGAAACGTCCTTGCTAACTAATTTTCATTACAATAAATGTGACTGTTAGCTGTGTAAATATCCAGTATCTTTGGCTGCACATTTAGATGTATGTTATGTTGTGCTAAACCTATGACTGGGTTTATTTTGTTATAGGGAAATCAAAAGCTCTAAGCCTTTATTTGATTCATAATCATTTTTTATGTCGAAAAATGATTTTGAGATGTCTACTGAAATACAACCAATTGGGTTGTAGAACTGAGATGTTTTTACTTAAAGGGGTTGTTCTGGGTTTGACTTTACTTCATAGAAGCCAACAACTTCCAGCTCCATTCAATTTTGGTGTCAGGGCTGCTTTAAATGTCAGGAATGCCAAAAATAACAAGCGCAAATCTGCAAGAGCTGTGGCCAGGAACACATCCATCAATGCATTGGATGCACTTGACCACCATGCCAAATTGTTGCCTGTTTTGTCTTATTTCCTCCATGTTACCAAAAAAAAAAAAAATCAGCAAAGTGAAAATAAAATTCTGAACATTTTACACAGCAGAAGATTCAGCCAAGTCAATTTTATTCATATTGGCAAAAATACAACTACAAATTTTCTTCTGATGTCTTTACAATATCGAGACACCCCGTATTTTTACAGCCATTGATCAAAAAACAAATATAAACCTTTTACTGGAAATAAAAAAAGGCAGAAACCTCAGTTAAAAAATTGTAGAGGAAGGAACTTCTTCCAGGACGAACAGATGTGTAATAGGTGTTGTGTTTGCAGAGTAGAGAGATAAATGGAAAATTAACCTTTGAAAAAAAGGGTGACAACACTTAAATAATTTTAAAAGCAATGTAAAAAACATGTTAAGCATGTTAAGTTGTAACCATGCCCATAGTATATGTGTACAGACTACTGTGTGAATTAAAGCAGGGATTATAATGTGAATAGAGCAGTGGACTCAAACATCTATGCATTGATATCATACATATATCTATATTTACTTATCTCAATGTACCGACACCTGGCCAGAATTACATAAATGCCACACTGATACGGGTTTTAAGATACAGGAGTTCAACTTTAGGAGTTATGTCCTCTGTCTCAATCTGTTGCTGCTGCATCAAAATGTTTTGAAATTATAAAGTTGTGACTAAAGTCAAGACAACTAGTAGAAATGTTTATTTTTTTCATTGGCTGCTGCACTGACACTTTCTTGTATACATGCTGTTAAAAACTGTTATTTCTGATTACAAAGTGTGTTGATTTGTTCCTCAGCTATTAAATACATTCAGCTTATTGCTCAAATCTGAGAAACACTGTCCACACCAACGTTTGTTGTACAGCTTTAGCATTGCTACCATGGTCGTCTTTGAGTTTATGGAAGCAAAACAATTTTTAAAGAGTTAGTAATTGTATTTGTGTTTGACGTTGGCGAACAATACAATGGTTTAAAATTGTTAAAGGAAAGAGGCACACTTCTGTTGGGTGTCTGCTAAAACTAACGGTGTACATTTAAAAACAGATTTTTACATGTAACACGAATTTTAGACAGTTTCAGTCCATACATTACTGGGTTAAAGAGTGCTGGGCACGTAAGAAAGTATAATGATAAAAAAATGCGCAACATATTGGGTACACTGCTCATATCAAACCTGCTCTGTGATATTTCAAAACAAGCTCCAAAAGAAAAGTTGAGCAGAGAAGCGAGGTGAGGTGTGCAGGTACTGAAAGCTTTCTGCCTCGTCTGCTTGGAACCAGAAAAACACACTTTAAGGATTTGAGTGTAAGTGTAAAGGATTAAAATTAGGGGACCAAAAACTGAGAGAGCAGAAGCAATAAGTCCATAGATGTTATTAGCTGTTGTGTCAAAGCAGGCCAGTTTCACCACAGAGTGGTAGTCACAATACACTTTGTTAATGATGTTCCCACACAGCTGTAAAGGGACAGTCAAAGATAGTGCAACAAAATTTAAAAGAAATACTAAAAACCAGGTAACGGCAATAAGCATGGCAACCTTCTTATATGTCATACGTGTGTTATATTGTAGAGGATGGCAGATAGAAAGATATCTGTCATAAGACATGACTGATAGATTTAAAAATTCTATACTTCCATACGAATGCACAAAGAAAAACTGCAGGAAACAAAAAGAAGCCGAAACAGTGTGAGAATTAGAGAGGATCTGAACCAGAAGGAATGGAAACAACCCTGTACTGCCATACAGCTCATTTACAAACAGGCTGCACAGAAAAATGTACATGGGTTCATGTAAGCTTCTGTTCAGACAGATAACTACAATCAGCAAAAGATTGGAACCAACAATTAAAATGTACAAACACAGAATAACCATGAAATATAGGAATTGAAACCCCCCCATGTCAAAGTAGGCACCAAGTGAGAAATATGAAAACTGTGTAGAATTAGTCATGAGACTCAAAGTGCAGCTGAAACATCAAGCATATAAAAATAGAGACTAAACTGATTCATTATAATAGATATAACTTCATCAAATGACCCCAAACATACCATTTCCTTTTTAGAGTCAGTGTACTGCTGAGGCTTACCAAATAAGTTTGTGACATTATGTAAATCAGCTTCACACGCTGTAGTCAGACTGTGAGTCTCTTGTAGCTGAGCTGAAACTCTGCTGTGACTTATCTGAAACTTTGAAAGACAGAGGACGCCCACAAAGGCAAAGTGACCTCATTATGGAATGTCCAACTGATCATGTTTAATAAATGCCTGACAAATACTTCTTTGTAGAACATCTTATTTTGCTACATTTGAAGAATCATTTTGGTTTGATGTCATAAAACAACATGTTTCAGAAAAACTTCTTCTACATTTGAAGAATATAGGGTATGATTTCACTTTGATATCATAAAATAACATGTTTCAGTCAAAACAAACAAACTGTAGCACCTGAAGAACAAACATGCAGACATATTGAAAACACATCAACTCAAAATCATGGCCTTCTGCTGTCTCAGAATCTCTCATAATGAATTATGCTCTGCATCACTAAGAAAACCACGCCATTGCAATGTATGAAACCATTTTTATTTCAAATAGCCGAGGAAATAGGAGGGTCAAGGACATGAAAAGGGGTTGAAAAGAGGGATTAAATGGGATCAAAGGGAGGGTTGAAAAGTAGTTATAAAATGGGAGAGTTGATAAAATGCAGTCCAGCATAACCACATCAGCAAACACAGCAATACTCCTAGCCCAACTGTGATCCATGTTGATGATGATAGTAGCAGTGGGTGACTAGCTAAAAGTCTGGGCCTAAACCCTGACTATGGTGATGGCGAAAGTAGTAGTGGTCTGTAGTGATGATGATAGAAGCAGTGGTCTGTGATGATAGTAGGAGAGGTGGATGGTGATAATTATAGTAGTGGTGTATGGTGATGATGATAGTAGTAGTGGTGTATGGTGATGATGATAGTAGTAGTGGTGTATGGTGATGATGATAGTAGTAGTGGTGTATGGTGATGATGATAGTAGTAGTGGTGTATGGTGATGATGGTCGTAGTAGTGGTGTATGGTGATGATGGTCGTAGTAGTGGTGTATGGTGATGATGGTAGTAGTAGTGGTGTATGGTGATGATGATAATAGTAGTGGTGTATGGTGATGATCATAATAGTAGTGGTGTATAGTCCTTGCTTTGATGCACCTATAGCATCTGCCAGAGGGCAGCAGGTCAAACAGTCCAAAGCCGGGCTGTGAGCTGTACTTGGTGATGTTTTTTGCTCTGTTTAGGAAGCAGGATGCGTATATCTCCATCAGGGAGGGGAGAGGGCAGCCGACAATTTTCTGTGCTGTCCTGATTACCCTCTGAAGCCTCCCCGTTTGCCTCAGTGCAGCTGCCACACCAAACTGTGATGCATTATGTTAGCAAGCTCTCAATTGATGAGCGGTCAACAGCAGGTTGGAGTCTAGGTTGTTCTTCCTGAGGACCCTCAGGAAGTCTAGTCGCTGCTCAGCCTCCTCTATTCCGGAATGCGCTTCATGGAGGAGCAGCAAGAGTTTGGTAGCTCTCTGTTTTTGCACAAATTTGCTTAGTTTTTATTTACTTTTTATAATACTTTTGATGGGTACTTCTGTGGAGAGAAGAGTTTATTCAAGAGCTTCTTCGGGAGCTTCTTTCATTGAAACAGAGCAAGTCTGGAGGACACCATCACCCTATTCCAGCTGAGTTGAAGAGGTGTTTTTGTGGTTGCCATGCTGGTGCAAAAGTTAAGGCTCGGAAATGGAGATATAAGCCTTTTCTGCCCTCAGTCATCATGGGGAATGTCAACTCTCTGCCCAACAAGACTGATGAAGCGGAGATATTGGTGAAGACTCAGAAAGTATACCGTGACTGTAGTCTCTTGTGTTTTACGGAAACGTGGTTGAATCAAAACATCTCCGACTCCAATGTGGATCTACCTGGCTTCACTCTCATAAGATCAGACAGAGATGCTAAAGCTAGTGGCAAGAAGAAAGGTGGGGGCTTGGCTTTATTTGTGAACCAGAGGTGGTGCAGTCCTGCACATGTTACTGTCAAGGAGAAGATGTGCTAGAGATTGAATTATTGGCAGTTAGTATGAGACCATATTATGTACCAAGAGAATTCAGTCATATCATAACAATACTTGTGTACATTCCAATTGCTGAAGTTCCATGTGGAGTTCTACATGAACTTGTTGCTAGGATACAGACTAAACACCCAGAATCATTCTTGATATATATAATATCAGGAGACTTCAATCATGTTTCCCTCTCCTCTCACCTGACTGGAATTACACAGTTCGTTAAATGTCCCACCAGAGAAAATAAAACCCTTGATCTGCTGTATGCTAATGTCAAACAAGCTTACAGAGCTACTGTCATGCCCCCAATAGGACGATCGGACCACAACTTAGTTCTTCTGGAGACTTGTTACAAACCCTGTGTGTGGAGGCAGCCTCCAACTAAACTCACAGTCAGGAAATGAACACCAGAGGCAACTGAGGCTCAAAAGGACTGCTTTGAATGTACAGACTGATATGTGTTCCTGGAAACAGAGGAGAACAGTATGGACATTGACAGACAGGTTGACTGCTTTACTGATTACATCAACTTCTGTAGAGACACGGTCATATCCACTAGGACTGTACGCTGTTTCCACAATAACAAACCTTGGATTACTAGTGATTTAAAGGCAATCGTCAATGAGAAGAAGGCAGCTTTTAGAGATGGTGACAAAGCACGGCTCAAACAAGTACAATATAAGTTGAAGAAGAGATTAAAGATGGCAAAGGTGGAATACAAGAAGAAACTGGAGAGAAATCTACAGAACAGCAACATCTGTGAAATGTGGAGAGGGATCAACACCATATCTGGTTACAACAAGAAGAAAAGACAGCCAGTGGCGGGTGATGTAGAAAGAGCTGATGAACTCAACAGATTCAATACAGCAGCCTCACCCAATGCCAATGCTGCTGCTCCTTCTCCTCCTCCTCCTCCTCCTCCTCTTCAACATGTGTACATGTACACCTGAGCCTCCACCCTTGTCTGTCACAGAGATGGGGGTGAGGTTGGAACTGGGAAGACTTTGCTCTAGGAAGGCTGCTGGCCCAGAGAGTGTGTGTCCAAGGCTGCTCAAGGACTGTACTGCCCAACTGTGTCAACCACTCCGCAAGATCAACCTCAGTCTACAGTTGGGGCACTGTGCCGGTACCAAAAATAAAATGTCCAGCTGAACTTTATGACTACAGACCAGTAGCCCTCACTCCTCATTGTCCCTTGAAATTAGTGGTGTCGTCAGTGAATTTGACGATTAGGTTGTTGTTGTGGGCCGGACTGCAGTCGTGGGTGTAGAGGCAGTACAAAAGGGGGCTCAGCACACAGCCCTGAGGGGAACAAGTGCTCAGTGTAAGGGTGGAGGAGAGGTGTGGGCCGAGTCCTACAGCCTGCGGCTGGTCTGTCAGGAGGTTTTTAATCTAGGCACATGTAAGAGGAGGGAGGCCCAGAATGGTCAGTTTATTGGTGAGAATTTTCGGGATTATTGTATTACAAGCTGAGCTAAAATCCACAAAGAGCATCTGGGCGTGGCTCTGCCGCTGCACCAAGTGGCTCAGCCTGAAGTGGAGAGCGGCGGCGATGGCGTCTTCCGTGGATCTGTTTGCACTGTAAGTGAACTGGTGGGGGTCGAAGGTGGGGGGATGTATTCCTAACGTGCTGAAGAACCAGCCTCTCAAAACACTTCATGATTACCGGTGTGAGGGCCACAGGACAGTTAACATTTAGGCTGGCGATGGTTGTCTTCTTCGGCACGGGGATGATTGTGGCAGGGAGTGGTTGAAAATCCTGGTGAAGATGAGGGTGAGCTGGCGGGCACCTCTGGGCCTGCCGCCTTCCTTGGGTTCACTGTCAGGAGCACCCGCCTCACATCACGCTCCTCTACAGTGAGTGGGGTGGTGTTGAAGCCTGGTGCGGGTGGGGTCAGGGTGAGTCTTGCTTTAGTGTTTTGAAGCTAGCAAAGAACAGGTAAGTTTCTCTGCTAGTGACAAACTCACCTCCTGTGTGTTATTGCTAGACAAGTGGGACTATTTTCCTCTTACATTTACATTTACATTTAGTCATTTAGCAGACGCTTTTATCCAAAGCGACTTACCGGAAGAATAAAAACAAACAATCAAGGTATAGTGCAATAAGAGCTATTAGTGCATCAATAAGTGCTAGTGACAATTCTTTGAGGAGTAGTATTATCGTGTGGTGCTAGGAAAGAAGATGCTCTCTGAAAAGCTGGGTCTTCAGGAGTTTTTTAAAGGTAGAGAGGGACACCCCTGCTCTGGTAGGAACTGGTAGTGTGTTCCACCAGCGGGGAACAAGAAATGCAAAGAGTCTGGATTGCCTTGGACCAACAGGGGGCAGAGCCAGGCGCCGTTCATTGGAAGAGCGCAAAGGTCGTGAGGTAGCATATGTCTGAATCAGGGCGTTCAGGTAGGTAGGAGCAGTACCGGAGACAACTTTGTAGGCCAGCATTAGAGATTTGACCTTATTGTCCGCCTTGGCTTCCTTAATCTCTCTCTTCAGGTTGGCACGAGCAACATTGTACAGAGCACCGTCACCTGACCTGAAGGCAGCATCGCAGGTCCTGAGGAGCGTGCGGACCTGGCTGGTCATCCAGGGTTTCTGGTTTGGGAAAACCAGAATTATTTTATCCACAGTCACATTTCCAATACAGAACTTGATGTAGTCCAGCACCGTCTCTGTGAATGCTTCCAGATCCTGATGTTAAAATATGTCCCATTCTGTGAGTGTGAAGCAGTCCTGTAGGTCGGAGAGTGCATTTCCAGGCCAAGTTGTAACAGTTTTTGTGAAAGGCCTGGTCTGAGGGTGGTGTATGCTGGGGTGAGTAGCAGGGAGAGATGGTCTGACTGGCCGAGGTGGGGAAGGGGTATGGCTCTGTAAGCATGCTTAATGTTGGAGTGAATATGATCAAGTGGGATGTTGGAGGTGGATTGAAAGTCACTCGAAACAGGTATCTTGTAACAAATGTCTGCCAGATCCTGACAAGTGTAGCGGATGTTTGTGGAAGCAAAGGTACCAAAAGGACACAACCAAACAAGGAGAAAGTACAAAAAAGAGCACTGAAAGGAGGAGTCGTGAGCCACTGAAACCGTGCACGCCGCCATCTTGAAAGTCCCACCTGTGTTTGATTGACACGACAGCAGTGATCGATGATGATAGTAGTAGTGGTCTATGGTAATGGCCGTCAATAAAACCAGTTGACGAATTAGAGTAAAAAAAAGGGTTTGGCTTAATAAACCATGACCCAACTTGCACTGAAGTACAGGACGTAGTTATGCAGATTGACTCCAAATAACAACATTGACTCTTTGTTTCACACAGACCACTAACACTGGTCTCCTGGGTCAAAGTCCGGGGTTTGTTTGACCCATCCACCATAACTCCCACCTGCTCGCTTGAATCGGATTACTTACATGAATTAAACAATAATCATCAGGGCCTTTCATGTTGAGGAGTTGCTGGGGGTGTTTTCTGTCTTGAAATGTTTTATAAGATGTTACATCAGGGTTTGGGCTCAGTAAGGAGGGACTCACAGCGTGACTGCAGTGGGGCAGCAGGTGAATGATCAAATTCACACAATGTCGTTGACTTGTAAATTTTAACCAAACCATTACTGTGAATTTGAAAAGGAAATGGTCCATGTAGGGATGCTTTCAATAATGATTTATATGATAATTAACCTGTTAAATATTGCCACACTGACTTCTGTTCATGTTTGCTTTATGTTTCAGTTGAAAATTGTGCCAAACAAGTCCAAGTTAAAGCTAATGAGATTTTTAAGATTAATAACAAATCTTTAAGATTTTTAAGAAATTTAAGATTTATAACAAAAGGTAACATATTTATTGCTTAATGTTCACAGTAGAATAGCTGTGAACCTAAAAAGGATTATGATAAACTCCACAGAGGTCTCATATTTCACACTGGCTGCTTATTTTCATAGTGGAACTTTTAAATACTTCTATTTTATGATTCTCGTGTCTTTATATGTTTTTATTATTTGTTCCAATGTGTTGCTGATTGTGGTTATCTGTCTGAACAGGAGCTTACATGAACCTATGTACATTTTTCTGTGCAGCCTGTTTGTAAATGAGCTGTATGGTAGTACAGGGTTGTTTCCATTCCTTCTGGTTCAGATCCTCTCTGACATTCACACTGTTTCTGCTCCTTTTTGTTTCCTGCAGATTTATTGCGTACATACTTATGGAGCAATTGAATATTTAAACTTAGCTGTCATGTCTTATGACAGATATCTTGCTATCTGTTACCCTCTACAATATAACACACGAATGACATCCAACAAAATTGCCACACTTATTGCTCTAACATGGTTATACCCTTTACTTGCATGTATTGTCTATATATTCTATTTGAATTCCCATTCACAGCTGTGTGGGAACATCATTTACAAAGTTTACTGTGATAGCCACTCTGTGGTCAAGCTGGCATGCTCAGAGACACTTGTAGTAAATACATATGGGCTCATTCTGTCTTTTGGCATAATCTTTGGAGCTTTAATCTTTATTCTTTACACTTACATGAAGATTCTTCTAGTGTGTTTTTCTGGTTCTAAACAGACAAGACAGAAAGCTGTCAGTACCTGCACACCTCAACTCGCTTCCATCTTTAACTTTTCTGTTGGAGCTAGCTTTGAATTAATACAAAGCAGGTTTAATATGAACCGTGTACCCAATATGTTGCGAATTTTTTTATCCTTATACTTTCTGACATGTCCACCGCTCATTAACCCTTTAATGTACGGACTGAAAATGTCCAAAATCCGTGTCATAGGTAAAAGTCTAATGTCCAATGTAGGCTATTAAAAATAACTCATCTCACAGCTTTGGCAGTTCCACTTCTATGAAGGTCATATTTATAATGCATTATAAGCACAGAGACATTTTATTGCATTTATAAGGCTTTATAAAACTCTTAATGTTTCCAATCATGCGTGATAACTTATTAAAAGTTTTTAAAAGAGATGGATTGTTTTACAAGTTAAGCATTCTGAATGTGTGATAAGCCCAAGCCAAAGTGACAACAGTGTTTTGTGGAAGAATCTGATTCTGAAACTACCATAACACAGACTGCTCTCCAGTGCTGTGAAAGCTAGTTTGAAAGCTTTGCAAGCTACCAATAACTTCACACTAGAAGAAGTTGGACTACAGTGAAGCTACCATAGGGATAATGTTGTTTGGTCGACTAAAGCTACTTAGAAAAGTAGTTCAAACTACTTATTAAAAAAAAATATCAAGCTCAAACTGCCTAATAATTGTCAGTATACAAGTTCATAATAACAGCAGAAAAAGGAATGGGACACATTGTACTTTACTACAGATGCTGATGTCGGATTATATTTTGATATCATTTTCTGATATGGGTATAAGTCACACACCCAAAAATAATGCTGCTATCTTTTGCTGCCAAATTCAGCAGCATTACAAGGCTCCACTTTTGGTCATTTTCATGTCTAAATATGTCTACATTTTCCCTTTCTTCATGTGTATTTTACTACAAATGCTGTTTAGAACTAGGAAAAAAAGATTTTCAGATATAAAATTATAAATGTTTTTCTTTATTCACAATCCCTAATATAAGTGTTCTCAGATTTGTGGTCAGCGTCTTTGGAGTAGAGAGTGTATTCACTTTCGGCTCGCATAGCTCAAAAGTAAAAGCTTAGCTTTGTCACCGGAGCGAGTCAGTGTCATGTATTTGTTAAATAATGGCCATGGTGATTCTTCCTTAGGCTGAGGTTCGGGTGGTTTATCTATGTCACTGTGTGGCTACTGAGAAATGCTCACCCATTACACATACGCAGCACAAGAATAAATAGCGCTCAACAAAGTTCAAGTCAAGTGTGTGGTTGAAGCTGTGTGATGACTGCCATTGGCTAGGCATTCATTCACAGTGATCAGGAAAAAAGAAAAAGGGTGTGGGGGCAGTCAATTACAGTGAAAAGCAATGGTAAAATAAATAATAATAATTCCTTTCATTTGATGGCCCAATTTATATTTTGTAGTTGCAGTAGTTTAACCAAATAAAAATGGCAAAAAGTAATTTAACTACTTGAATCACTACACAAATATAAATCAAGCTGAACTACCAGCAAGCTACTGCAAACTGTAAACGACATCAATTACATGTAGTTCTCTACTCCCCAACACTGTTTCTGTCACATATCATAACATAATATAAATACTAAGTTTCTATGATGGAAAAAATGTATTTAAAACATCAATAATGTGTTATAGCATGACTTTATGAGCATTAATTAAAGTGAAAGCACCATACAATACTGTGGTTCTCTATGTGTTTTTATAACTGGCTAAAGTAAGGGTTTTCCACTTGTAATAGTTTAAAATTTTGTTATCAGTTGTAATGCATGATTATAATAATTTATATAGAGTTGTATTACGCTGTATGAATGGATAACAATGTGCTATGGATGTGCTTTTAATGCATTATGGACATGGCATTCATAGGAGGTGTTATTGATTCTTCATTTATGCATTTATTATCCTGAACTGTGTATCTGAACTTGGGTTGTGGGGGGCTGGAGCTGATCCCAGCTCATATTGGGTAAGAGGTCTGGACAGGTCTCCAGACTATCACATGGCTGACACATAGAGACAGACAACCATTCACCATTCATCTTATTTAGATGTACAGGCAAATTAGAGTCAACAAATATATTAACAGTTAAACAGACCCACGACCCCACCATGCATATCTGTCCAATCCATAGTTCAGTGCCTAATAAATGTCTCTTTTTATGTTTAAACTGCACATTTTAGAGTGGCTTTTTATTGAGACCAACCTTAGGCGCACCTTTGCAATTATTCTGTTGAAAAATCAGCATCTTGGTCCGCCACACCTGTCAGGCAAATGAGAAGTTCTCACTAACACAGATTTAAACAAATTTGTAAACAAATTTTGAGTGAAATAAGCCTTTCGAGTACATAGAAAATGTCTTAGATCTTTGATTCCAGCTCATGAAAAGTTGGAACAAAAACAGAAGCATTGTGATTATATTTTTGTTTAGTTTAGATAACTCAAGTCTCACAAGACTGAACGTTAAAACCATTCAAGAAACGTCCTTGCTAACTAATTTTCATTACAATAAATGTGACTGTTAGCTGTGTAAATATCCAGTATCTTTGGCTGCACATTTAGATGTATGTTAAGTTGTGCTAAACCTATGACTGGGTTTATTTTGTTATAGAGAAATCAAAAGCTCTAAGCCTTTATTTGATTCATAATCATTTTTTATGTCATAAAATGATTTTGAGATGTCTACTGAAATACAACCAATTGGGTTGTAGAAACGAGATGTTTTTACTTAAAGGGGTTGTTCTGGGTTTGACTTTACTTCATAGAAGCCAACAACTTCCAGCTCCATTCAATTTTGGTGTCAGGGCTGCTTTAAATGTCAGGAATGCTAAAAATAACAAGCGCAAATCTGCAAGAGCTGTGGCCAGGAACACATCCATCAATGCATTGGATGCACTTGACCGCCATGCCAAATTGTTGCCTGTTTTGTCTTATTTCCTCCATGTTACCAAAAAAAAAAAAAAATCAGCAAAGTGAAAATAAAATTCTGAACATTTTACACAGCGGAAGATTCAGCCAAGTCAATTTTATTCATATTGGCAAAAATACAACTACAAATTTTCTTCTGATGTCTTTACAATATCGAGACACCCCGTATTTTTACAGCCATTGATCAAAAAACAAACAAACCTTTTACTGGAAATAAAAAGGCAGAAACCTCAGTTAAAAAATTGTAGAGGAAGGAACTTCTTCCAGGACGAACAGATGTGTAATAGGTGTTGTGTTTGCAGAGTAGAGAGATAAATGGAAAATTAACCTTTGAAAAAAAGGGTGACAACACTTAAATAATTTTAAAAGCAATGTAAAAAAACATGTTAAGCATGTTAAGTTGTAACCATGTACAGACTACTGTGTGAATTAAAGCAGGGATTATAATGTGAATAGAGCAGTGGACTCAAACATCTATGCATTGATATCATACATATATCTATATTTACTTATCTCTATGTACCGACACCTGGCCAGAATTACATAAATGCCACACTGATACGGGTTTTAATATACAGGAGTTCAACTTTAGGAGTTATGTCCTCTGTCTCAATCTGTTGCTGCTGCATCAAAATGTTTTGAAATTATAAAGTTGTGACTAAAGTCAAGACAACTAGTAGAAATGTTTATTTTTTTCATTGGCTGCTGCACTGACACTTTCTTGTATACATGCTGTTAAAAACTGTTATTTCTGATTACAAAGTGTGTTGATTTGTTCCTCAGCTATTAAATACATTCAGCTTATTGCTCAAATCTGAGAAACACTGTCCACACCAACGTTTGTTGTACAGCTTTAGCATTGCTACCATGGTCATCTCTGAGTTTATGGAGGCAAAACAATTTTTAAAGAGTTAGTAATTGTATTTGTGTTTAATGTTGGCGAACAATACAATGGTTTAAAATTGTTAAAGGAAAGAGGCACACTTCTGTTGGGTGTCTGCTAAAACTAACAGTCTACATTTGAAAACATATTTTTACATGTAACACGAATTTTAGACAGTTTCAGTCCATACATTACTGGGTTAAAGAGTGCCGGGCACGTAAGAAAGTATAATGATAAAAAAATGCGCAACATATTGGGTACACTGCTCATATCAAACCTGCTCTGTGATATTTCAAAACAAGCTCCAAAAGAAAAGTTGAGCAGAGAAGCGAGGTGAGGTGTGCAGGTACTGAAAGCTTTCTGCCTCGTCTGCTTGGAACCAGAAAAACACACTTTAAGGATTTGAGTGTAAGTGTAAAGGATTAAAATTAGGGGACCAAAAACTGAGAGAGCAGAAGCAATGAGTCCATAGATGTTATTAGCTGTTGTGTCAAAGCAGGCCAGTTTCACCACAGAGTGGTAGTCACAATACACTTTGTTAATGATGTTCCCACACAGCTGTAAAGGGACAGTCAAAGATAGTGAAACAAAATTTACAAGAAATACTAAAAACCAGGTAACGGCAATAAGCATGGCAACCTTCTTATATGTCATACGTGTGTTATATTGTAGAGGATGGCAGATAGAAAGATATCTGTCATAAGACATGACTGATAGGTTTAAAAATTCTATACTTCCATAAGAATACAAACAGTAAGTCTGCAGGAAACAAAAAGAAGCCGAAACAGTGTGAGAATTAGAGAGGATCTGAACCAGAAGGAATGGAAACAACCCTGTACTGCCATACAGCTCATTTACAAACAGGCTGCACAGAAAAATGTACATGGGTTCATGTAAGCTCCTGTTCAGACAGATAACTACAATCAGCAAAAGATTGGAACCAACAATTAAAATGTACAAACACAGAATAACCATGAAATATAGGAATTGAAACCCCCCCATGTCAAAGTAGGCACCAAGTGAGAAATATGAAAACTGTGTCGAATTAGTCATGAGACTCAAAGTGCAGCTGAAACATCAAGCATATAAAAATAGAGACTAAACTGATTCATTATAATAGATATAACTTCATCAAATGACCCCAAACATACCATTTCCTTTTTAGAGTCAGTGTACTGCTGAGGCTTACCAAATAAGTTTGTGACATTATGTAAATCAGTTTCACACACTGTAGTCAGACTGTGAGTCTCTTGTAGCTGAGCTGAAACTCTGCTGTGACTTATCTGAAATTTTGAAAGACAGAGGACGCCCACAGAGGCAAAGTGACCTCATTATGGAATGTCCAACTGATCATGTTTAATAAATGCCTGACAAATACTTCTTTGTAGAACATCTTCTTTTGCTACATTTGAAGACTCATTTTGGTTTGATGTCATAAAACAACATGTTTCAGAAAAACTTCTTCTACATTTGAAGACTATAGGGTATGATTTCACTTTGATATCATAAAATAACATGTTTCAGTCAAAACAAACAAACTGTAGCACCTGAAGAACAAACATGCAGACATATGGAAAACACATCAACTCAAACTCATGGCCTTCTGCTGTCTCAGAATCTCTCATAATGAATTATGCTCTGCATCACTAAGAAAACCACGCCATTGCAATGTATGAAACCATTTTTATTTCAAATAGCCGAGGAAATAGGAGGGTCAAGGACATGAAAAGGGGTTGAAAAGAGGGATTAAATGGGATCAAAGGGAGGGTTGAAAAGTAGTTATAAAATGGGAGAGTTGATAAAATGCAGTCCAGCATAACCACATCAGCAAACACAGCAATACTCCTAGCCCAACTGTGATCCATGTTGATGATGATAGTAGCAGTGGGTGACTAGCTAAAAGTCTGGGCCTAAACCTTGACTATGGTGATGGCGAAAGTAGTAGTGGTCTGTAGTGATGATGATAGAAGCAGTGGTCTGTGATGATAGTAGAAGTGGTGATGATGATAGAAGCAGTGGTCTGTGATGATAGTAGAAGTGGTGATGATGATAGTAGTAGTGGTGTATGGTGATGATGGTAGTAGTAGTGGTGTATGGTGATGATGACAGTAGTAGTGGTGTATGGTGATGATGGTAGTAGTAGTGATGTATGGTGATGATGATAGTAGTAGTGGTGTATGGTGATAATGATAGTAGTAGTGGTGTATGGTGATGATGATAATAGTAGTGGTGTATGGTGATGATCGTAATAGTAGTGGTTTATGGTGACGATGATAACAGTAGTGGTGTATGGTGATGATCATAATAGTAGTGGTGTATAGTCCTTGCTTTGATGCACCTATAGCATCTGCCAGAGGGCAGCAGGTCAAACAGTCCAAAGCCGGGCTGTGAGCTGTACTTGGTGATGTTTTTTGCTCTGTTTAGGAAGCGGGATGCGTATATGTCCATCAGGGAGGGGAGAGGGCACCCGACAATTTTCTGTGCTGTCCTGATTACCCTCTGAAGCCTCTCCCTGTTTGCCTCAGTGCAGCTGCCACACCAAACTGTGACGCATTATGTTAGCAAGCTCTCAATGGATGAGCGGTCAACAGCACGTTGGAGTCTAGGTTGTTCTTCCTGAGGACCCTCAGGAAGTCTAGTCACTGCTCAGCCTCCTCTATTCTGGAATGCGCTTCATGGAGGAGCAGCAAGAGTTTGGTAGCCCTCTGTTTTTGCACAAATTTGCTTAGTTTTTGTGTACTTTTTATAATACTTTTGGTGGATACTTCTGTGGAGAGAAGAGTTTATTCAAGCGAGGAGCTTCTTTCATTGAAACAGAGCAAGTCTGGAGGACACCATCACCCTATTCCAGCTGAGTTGAAGAGATATTTTTGTGGTTGCCATGCTGGTGCAAAAGTTAAGGCTCGGAAATGGAGATATAAGCCTTTTCTGCCGTCAGTCATCATGGGGAATGTCAACTCCCTGCCCAACAAGACTGATGAAGCGGAGATATTGGTGAAGACTCAGAAAGTATACCGTGACTGTAGTCTCTTGTGTTTTACGGAAACGTGGTTGAATCAAAACATCTCCGACTCCAATGTGGATCTACCTGGCTTCACTCTCATAAGATCAGACAGAGATGCTCAAGTTAGTGGCAAGAAGAAAGGTGGGGGCTTGGCTTTATTTGTGAACCAGAGGTGGTGCAGTCCTGCACATGTTACTGTCAAGGAGAAGATGTGCTAGAGATTGAATTATTGGCAGTTAGTATGAGACCATATTATGTACCAAGAGAATTCAGTCATATCATAACAATACTTGTGTACATTCCGATTGCTGAAGTTCCATGTGAAGTTCTACATGAACTTGTTGCTAGGATACAGACTAAACACCCAGAATCATTCTTGATATATATATAATATCAGGAGACTTCATCATGTTTCCCTCTCCTCTCACCTGACTGGATTTACACAGTTCGTTAAATGTCCCACCAGAGAAAATAAAACCCTTGATCTGCTGTATGCTAATGTCAAACAAGCTTACAGATCTACTGTCATGCCCCCAATAGGACGATTGGACCACAACTTAGTTCTTCTGGAGACTTGTTACAAACCCTGTGTGTGGAGGCAGCCTCCAACTAAACTCACAGTCAGGAAATGAACACCAGAGGCAACTGAGGCTCAAAAGGACTGCTTTGAATGTACAGACTGGAATGTGTTGCTGGAAACAGAGGAGAACAGTATGGACATTGACAGACAGGTTGACTGCTTTACTGATCTGCTTTACATCAACTTCTGTAGAGACACGGTCATATCCACTAGGACTGTACGCTGTTTCCACAATAACAAACCTTGGATTACTAGTGATTTAAAGGCAATCATCAATGAGAAGAAGGCAGCTTTTAGAGATGGTGACAAAGCACGGCTCAAACAAGTACAATATAAGTTGAAGAAGAGATTAAAGATGGCAAAGGTGGAATACAAGAAGAAACTGGAGAGAAATCTACAGAACAGCAACATCCATGAAATGTGGAGAGGAATCAACACCATCTCTGGTTACAACAACAAGAAAAGACAGCCAGTGGCGGGTGATGTAGAAAGAGCTGATGAACTCAACAGATTCAATACAGCAGCCTCACCCAATGCCAATGCTGCTGCTCCTTCTCCTCCTCCTCCTCTTCAACATGTGTACATGTACACCTGAGCCTCCACCCTTGTCTGTCACAGAGACGGGGGTGAGGTTGGAACTGGGAAGACTTTGCTCTAGGAAGGCTGCTGGCCCAGAGGGTGTGTGTCCAAGGCTGCTCAAGGACTGTGCTGCCCAACTGTGTCAACCACTCCGCAAGATCAACCTCAGTCTACAGTTGGGGCACTGTGCCGGTACCAAAAATAAAATGTCCAGCTGAACTTTATGACTACAGACCAGTAGCCCTCACTTCTCACATCATGAAGACCTTGGAGCGGCTGATTTTACACCTACTGAGAGCTGAAGTCAAAGACAAACTTGACCCCCTGCAGTTTGCATACAAACAACATATCAGAGTGAACGATGCTGTCCTCTACATGCTTCACCTTGCCCTTGCTCATCTGGAGGAAACTGGTGCTTATGTGAGAAGCATGTTCTTTGATATTTCAAGAGCATTCAACACCATCCAACCCAACATACTCAAAAACAAGCTCACAGAGATAGGAGTGGATCTTTCCTTCATCTTTCCTTCATCTACTGGATCACAGATTACCTGACAGAAAGACCACAGTTTGTCAGGTTGGTGGTGTTGTCTGTCCAGGAGAGGTCAGCAGAGACGAGCACACCGAGGAACCTGAAGGTTTGCACCCTCTCCACACACTGGCCGTTGATGTAGAGGGGGGTGGATCAGATCTGTGCCTCCTGAAGTCCAGTATGAGCTCTTTGGTTTTCATGGTGTTCAGCGCCAGGTTTTTAGCTAAACACCATGCTGTCAGCTTCTGGACCTCTTCTCTGTAGGCTTCCTCATTGTCCCTTGAAATTAGTACGACCACTGTGGTGCGGCAGTACAAAAGGGGGCTCAGCACACAGCCCTGAGGGGAACAAGTGCTCAGTGTAAGGGTGGAGGAGAGGTGTGGGCCGAGTCCTACAGCCTGCGGCTGGTCTGTCAGGAGGTTTTTAATCGAGGCACATGTAAGAGGAGGGAGGCCCAGAGTGGTCAGTTTAGTAGTGAGAATTTTCGGGATTATTGTATTACAAGCTGAGCTAAAATCCACAAAGAGCATCTGGTCATAGCTCTGCCGCTGCACCAAGTGGCTCAGCCCGAAGTGGAGAGCGGCGGCGATGGCGTCTTCCGTGGATCTGTTTGCACTGTAAGTGAACTGGTGGGGGTCGAAGGTGGGGGGATGTATTCCTAACGTGCTGAAGAACCAGCCTCTCAAAACACTTCATGATTACTGGTGTGAGGGCCACAGGACAGTTAACATTTAGGCTGGCGATGGTTGTCTTCTTCGGCACGGGGATGATTGTGGCAGGAAGTGGTTGAAAATCCTGGTGAAGATGAGGGTGAGCTGGTGGGCACCTCTGGGCCTGCCGCCTTCCTTGGGTTCACTGTCAGGAGCACCCACCTCACATCACGCTCCTCTACAGTGAGTGGGGTGGTGTTGAAGCCTGGTGCGGGTGGGGTCAGGGTGAGTCTTGCTTTAGTGTTTTGAAGCTAGCAAAGAAGCAGGTAAGTTTCTCTGCTAGTGACAAACTCAAGTCTCCCATCATCACATCACAGCATCTGTGATGCAATAACACACCTCCTGTGTGGTATTGCTAGACAAGTGGGACTATTTTCCTCTTACATTTACATTTACATTTAGCAGACGCTTTTATCCAAAGCGACTTACCAGAAGAATAAAAACAAACAATCAAGGTATAGTGCAATAAGAGCTATTAGTGCATCAATAAGTGCTAGTGACAATTCTTTGAGGAGTAGTATTATCGTGTGGTGCTAGGAAAGAAGATGCTCTCTGAAGAGATGGGTCTTCAGGAGTTTTTTAAAGGTAGAGAGGGACGCCCCTGCTCTGGTTGGAACTGGTGGTGTGTTCCACCAGCGGGTAACAAGAAATGCAAAGAGTCTGGATTGCCTGGAACCAACGGGGGGCAGAGCCAGGCGCCGTTCATTGGAAGAGCGCAACGGTGGTGAGGTAGCATATGTCTGAATCAGGGCTTTCAGGTAGGTAGGAGCAGTACCGGAGACAACTTTGTAGGCCAGCATTAGAGATTCGACCTTATTGTCCGCCTTGGCTTCCTTAATCCCTCTCTTCAGGTTGGCACGAGCAACATTGTACAGAGCACCGTCACCTGACCTGAAGGCAGCATCGCAGGTCCTGAGGAGCGTGCGGACCTGGCTGGTCATCCAGGGTTTCTGGTTTGGGAAAACCAGAATTATTTTATCCACAGTCACATTTCCAATACAGAACTTGATGTAGTCCAGCACCGTCTCTGTGAATGCTTCCAGATCCTGATGTTAAAATATGTCCCATTCTGTGAGTGTGAAGCAGTCCTGTAGGTCGGAGAGTGCATTTCCAGGCCAAGTTGTAACAGTTTTTGTGATAGGCCTGGCTCTCCGTCTGAGGGTGGTGTATGCCAGGGTGAGTAGCAGGGAGAGATTGTCTGACTGGCCGAGGTGGGGAAGGGGTATGGCTCTGTAAGCATGCTTAATGTTGGAGTGAATATGATCGAGTGTGCCCCCCTCCCCTTGTAGGACACTTGACATGTTGGTGGAAGCTGGGTAGTACAAGTTTTCAGATTGGCCTTATTAAAATCTCCACTAATGATGTGAGCACCATCAGGGTGGACCCACTGCTGTTCATTAATGGTGCTCAGCAGGAGAGAGAGCGCTGTGTTTACATTGGCGTTGGGTAGGATGTAAACAGCTGTAATGATTAACAGTTAGCTCTCTTGGTGGAAAATAAAGCCAACATTTTTCAGACATTTACTCCAGGTCTGGTGAACAATGTGTGTTAATGATTATTCTGTTGTTGCACCAGTCCTCATGTGCGTAAATACAGAGCCCCGCTCCCCTGCTCTTACCAGAGTCCTCAGCAAGTTGTAATTCAAGGTAGTCCATTTTATGTACCATGGATCTGGCATTGGAGAGATACAGGCTCGGCAGAGGTGGCTTGTGTGATTGTTTCCTTAGCCTCAGCTTGATGCCGGACCTGCAGGTCCACTTCTGCTTCCTCTTCCTCTGCCGTCTGCGACACCTTCCAGACCCGATAACAATCAACAGAGAGCCCGGTGATCTCGCAATGGAGTCTGGGATGTTGTAGGTGGATTGAAAGTCACTCAAAACATGTATCTTGTAACAAATTTCTGCCAGATCCTGACGAGTGCAGCGGATGTTTGTGGAAGCAAAGGTACCAAAAGGACACAACCAAACAAGGAGAAAGTACAAAAAAGAGCACTGAAAGGAGGAGTCATGAGCCGCTGAAACCGTGCACGCCGCCATCTTGAAAGTCCCACCTGTGTTTGATTGACATGACAGCATGATGATAGTAGTAGTGGTGACCTGAAGGCAGCATCGCAGGTCCTGAGGAGCGTGCGGACCTGGCTGGTCATCCAGGGTTTCTGGTTTGGGAAAACCAGAATTATTTTATCCACAGTCACATTTCCAATACAGAACTTGATGTAGTCCAGCACCGTCACTGTGAATGCTTCCAGATCCTGATGTTAAAATATGTCCCATTCTCTGTCTGTGTAATGGCGACTTTATAAGTGTTCTCAGATTTGTGGTCAGCGTCTTTGGAGTAGAGAGTGTATTCATTTTCGGCTCGCATAGCTCAAAAGTAAAAGCATAGCTTTGTCACCGGAGCGAGTCAGTGTCATGTATTTGTTTAATAATGGCCATGGTGATTCTTCCTCAGGCTAAGGTTCGGGTGGTTTATCTATGTCACTGTGTGGCTACTGAGAAATGCTCACCCTTTACACATACGCAGCACAAGAATAAATAGCGCTCAACAAAGTTCAAGTCAAGTGTGTGGTTGAAGCTGTCTGATGACTGCCATTGGCTAGGCATTCATTCACAGTGATCAGGAAAAAAGAAAAAGGGTGTGGGGGCAGTCAATTACAGTGAAAAGCAATGGTAAAATAAATAATAATAATTCCTTTCATTTGATGGCCCAATTTATATCTTGTAGTTGCAGTAGTTTAACCACACAAAAATGGCAAAAAGTAATTTAACTACTTGAATCACTACACAAATATAAATCAAGCTGAACTACCAGCAAGCTACTGCAAACTGTAAACGACATCAATTACATGTAGTTCTCTACTCCCCAACACTGTTTCTGTCACATATCATAACATAATATAAATACTAAGTTTCTATGATGGAAAAAATGTATTTAAAACATCAATAACGTGTTATAGCATGACTTTATGAGCATTAATTAAAGTGAAAGCACCATACAGTACTGTGGTTCTCTATGTGTTTTTATAACTGGCTAAAGTAAGGGTTTTCCACTTGTAATAGTTTAAAATTTTGTTATCAGTTGTATTTGCATGATTATAATAATTTATATAGAGTTATATTACGCTGTATGAACATGGCATTCATAGAAGGTGTTATTGATTCTTCATGCATTTTTTATCCTGAACTGTGTATCTGAATGTCAGGCCTGGACATGAAGGAGGACTCAGATGCAGAGCGAAGATCGGTGTGGACTTTATTAATCCCTCTTAACCTCAGGACACGGTGATTAAATAAATGGCTATGAAAATTATCCTATGAGTCTAAGAAGAACAAAAAAAACACTCCAAAAGGGAGGGACAAAACAGCTGACAGAAAAGGAAAATAAACCAACAGAAAATGACTCCAATGGGAGGAAGAAAAATGCTAAGGCTAAAGGTACAAAACAAAAGGCACTCCTAAAAAATGGAGGCTAAGACTAAATGCTACACGATAACAAAAAATCACTCCAAGGGAGGCTGCAACACACTATGGCACTAGGTACAAACTAAGAAAACTATGAACACAAAATCACTCGCCTGGAGGAAAAGAATACAACACTTCACGATGAATCAGAGACAAAACTTGGACTGTGGTAACTGGCTTGGGTGATCGACAGGAAAGAAACACTCTGGCACAAGACAAAGGGAGACGCAGACTATAAGACACATGAGGGCAATGGGGAACAGGTGGACACAATCAGGAATCAGGGAAGACAATCAGACTAGTGACACCAGGGGAAGGGCAAGTGATCTGAAACGAGAGGAGAGTTAATTTTCAAAATAAAACAGGAAGTCACAAGACAAAATAAAACCCCGAACAAGACAAACCTCACCGCGGTGTGACACTGAACTTGGGTTGTGGGGGTCTGGACAGGTCTCCAGACTATCACATGGCTGACACATAGAGACAGACAACCATTCACCATCTTATTTAGATGTACAGGCAAATTAGAGTCAACAAATATATTAACAGTTAAACAGACTGGTTTTCTGACACACAACCCCACCATGCATATCTGTCCAATCCATAGTTCAGTGCCTAATAAATGTCTCTTTTTATGTTTAAACTGCACATTTTAGAGTGGCTTTTTATTGAGACGAGCCTTAGGCGCACCTTTGCAATTATTCTGTTGAAAAATCAGCATCTTGGTCCGCCACACCTGTCTGGCAAATGAGAAGTTCTCACTAACACAGATTTAAACAAATTTGTAAACAAATTTTGAGTGAAATAGGCCTTTTGAGTACATAGAAAATGTCTTAGATCTTTGATTCCAGATCATGAAAAGTTGGAACAAAAACAGAAGCGTTGTGATTATATTTTTTTTTAGTGTAGATAACTCAAGTCTCACAAGACTGAACGTTAAAACCATTCAAGAAACGTCCTTGCTAACTAATTTTCATTACAATAAATGTGACTGTTAGCTGTGTAAATATCCAGTATCTTTGGCTGCACATTTAGATGTATGTTAAGTTGTGCTAAACCTATGACTGGGTTTATTTTGTTATAGAGAAATCAAAAGCTCTAAGCCTTTATTTGATTCATAATCATTTTTTATGTCATAAAATGATTTTGAGATGTCTACTGAAATACAACCAATTGGGTTGTAGAACCGAGATGTTTTTACTTAAAGGGGTTGTTCTGGGTTTGACTTTACTTCATAGAAGCCAACAACTTCCAGCTCCATTCAATTTTGGTGTCAGGGCTGCTTTAAATGTCAGGAATGCTAAAAATAACAAGCGCAAATCTGCAAGAGCTGTGGCCAGGAACACATCCATCAATGCATTGGATGCACTTGACCGCCATGCCAAATTGTTGCCTGTTTTGTCTTATTTTACCAAAAAAAAAAAAAAAATCAGCAAAGTGAAAATAAAATTCTGAACATTTTACACAGCGGAAGATTCAGCCAAGTCAATTTTATTCATATTGGCAAAAATAAAACTACAAATTTTCTTCAGATGTCTTTACAATATCAACATACCCCGTATTTTTACAGCCATTGATCAAAAAACAAACATAAACCTTCTACTGGAAAAAAAAAAGGCAGAAACCTCAGTTAAAAAATTGTAGAGGAAGGAACTTCTTCCAGGACGAACAGATGTGTAATAGGTGTTGTGTTTGCAGAGTAGAGAGATAAATGGAAAATTAACCTTTGAAAAAAAGGGTGACAACACTTAAATAATTTTAAAAGCAATGTAAAAAAAATGTTAAGCATGTTAAGTTGTAACCATGTACAGACTACTGTGTGAATTAAAGCAGGGATAATAATGTGAATAGAGGACTCAAACATCTATGCATTGATATCATACATATATCTATATTTACTTATCTCTATGTACTGACACCTGGCCAGAATTACATAAATGCCACACTGATACGGGTTTTAAGATACAGGAGTTCAACTTTAGGAGTTATGTCCTCTGTCTCAATCTGTTGCTGCTGCATCAAAATGTTTTGAAATTATAAAATCAATACAACTAGTAGAAATGTTTATTTTTTTCATTGGCTGCTGCACTGACACTTTCTTGTAAACATGCTGTTAAAAACTGTTATTTCTGATTACAAAGTGTGTTGATTTGTTCCTCAGCTATTAAATACATTCAGCTCATTGCTCAAATCTGAGAAACACTGTCCACACCAACGTTTGTTGTACAGCTTTAGCATTGCTACCATGGTCGTCTTTGAGTTTATGGAAGCAAAACAATTTTTAAAGAGTTAGTAATTGTATTTGTGTTTGATGTTGGCGAACAATACAATGGTTTAAAATTGTTAAAGGAAAGAGGCACACTTCTGTTGGGTGTCTGCTAAAACTAACAGTGTACATTTAAAAACAGATTTTTACATGTAACACGAATTTTAGACAGTTTCAGTCCATACATTACTGGGTTAAAGAGTGCCGGGCACATCAAAAAGTATAATGATAAAAAAATGCGCAACATATTGGGTACACTGCTCATATTAAACCTGCTCTGTAATATTTCAAAGAAAGCTCCAAAAGAAAAGTTGAGCAGAGAAGCGAGGTGAGGTGTGCAGGTACTGAAAGCTTTCTGCCTCGTCTGATTGGAACCAGAAAAACACACTTTAAAAATCTGAATGTAAGTGTAAAGGATTAAAATTAGGGGACCAAAAACTGTGAGAGCAATAGCAATGAGTCCACAAATGTTATTAACTGTTGTGTCAAAGCAGGCCAGTTTCACCACAGAGTGGTGGTCACAGTACACTTTGTTGATGATGTTCCCACACAGCTGTAAAGGGACAGCCAAAGATGTTGCTAAAAAAATTGCAACAAATATGAGCAACCATATAAAAGCAATAAGTATGGCAACCTTCTTATATGTCATACGTGTGTTATATTGTAGAGGATGGCAGATAGAAAGATATCTGTCATAAGACATAACTGATAGGTTTAAAAATTCTATACCTGCATAAGAATACAAACAGAAAATCTGCAGGAAACAAAAAGAAGCCGAAACAGTGTGAGAATTAGAGAGGATCTGAACCAGTAGGAATGGAAACAACCCTGTACTACCATACAGCTCATTTACAAACAGGCTGCACAGAAAAATGTACATGGGTTCATGTAAGCTTCTGTTCAGACAGATAACCACAATCAGCAAAAGATTGGAACCAACAATTAAAATGTACAAACACAGAATAACCATGAAATATAGGAAACCCCCCCATGTCAAAGTAGGCACCAAGTGAGAAATATGAAAACTGTGTAGAATTAGTCATGAGACTCAAAGTGCAGCTGAAACATCAAGCATATAAAAATAGAGACTAAACTGATTCATTATAATAGATATAACTTCATCAAATGACCCCAAACATACCATTTCCTTTTTAGAGTCAGTGTACTGCTGAGGCTTACCAAATAAGTTTGTGACATTATGTAAATCAGTTTCACACGCTGTAGTCAGACTGTGAGTCTCTTGTAGCTGAACTGAAACTCTGCTGTGACTTATCTGAAACTTTGAAAGACAGAGGACGCCCACAATGGCAAAGTGACCTCATTATGGAATGTCCAACTGATCATGTTTAATAAATGCCTGACAAATACTTCTTTGTAGAACATCTTTTTTTGCTACATTTGAAGAATGATTTTAGTTTGATGTCATAAAACGTGTTTCAGAAAAACTTCTTCTACATTTGAAGAATATAGGGTATGATTTCACTTTGATAGCATAAAATAACATGTTTCAGTCAAAACAAACAAACTGTAGCAACTGAAGAACAAACATGCAGACATATGGAAAACACATCAACTCAAACTCATGGCCTTCTGCTGTCACAGAATCTCTCATCATGAATTATGCTCTGCGTCACTAAGAAAACCACGCCATTGCAATGTATGAAACCATTTTTATTTCAAATACCTCGAGGAAATGGGAGGGTCAAGGACATGAAAAGGGATTGAAGAGAAGTATTATATGGGATCAAAGGGAGGGTTGATGAAATTGAGTCCAGCATGACCACATCAGCAAACACAGCAATACTCCTAGCCCGACTGTGATCCATGTTGATGATGATAGTAGCAGTGGGTGACTAGCTAAAAGTCTGGGCCTAAACCTTGACTATGGTGATGGCAAAAGTAGTAGTGGTCTGTAGTGATGATGATAGAAGCAGTGGTCTGTAATGATAGTAGGAGTGGTGGATGGTGATAATTATAGTAGTGGTGTATGGTGATGATGATAGTAGTAGTGGTGTATGGTGATGATGATAGTAGTAGTGGTGTATGGTGATGATGATAGAAGTAGTGGTGTATGGTGATGATGATAATAGTAGTGGTGTATGGTGATGATGATAATAGTAGTGGTGTATGGTGATGATGGTAGTAGTAGTGGTGTGTGGTGATGATGATAGAAGTAGTGGTGTATGATGATGATGATAGTAGTAGTGGTGTATGGTGATGATGATAGTAGTAGTGGTGTATGGTGATGATGGTAGTAGTGGTGTATGGTGATGATGGTAGTAGTAGTGGTGTATGGTGATGATGGTAGTAGTAGTGATGTATGGTGATGATGATAGTAGTAGTGGTGTATGGTGATGATGGTAGTAGTAGTGGTGTATGGTGATGATGGTAGTAGTAGTGGCTTATGGTGATGATAATAATAGTAGTGGTGTATGGTGATGATGGTAGTAGTAGTGGTGTATGGTGATGATAATAATAGTAGTGGTGTATGGTGATGATGGTAGTAGTAGTGGTGTATGGTGATGATAATAATAGTAGTGGTGTATGGTGATGATGGTAGTAGTAGTGGTGTATGGTGATGATGGTAGTAGTAATGGTGTATGGTGATGATGATAGTAGTAGTGGTCTATGGTAATGGCCGTCAATAAAACCAGTTGACGAATTAGAGTAAAAAAAACAGGGTTTGGCTTAAAAAACCATGACCCAACCATGACCCAACTTGCACCGAAGTACAGGACGTAGTTACGCAGATTGACTCCAAATAACAACATTGACTCTTTGTTTCACACAGACCACTAACACTGGTCTCCTAGGTCAAAGTCCGGGGTTTGTTTGACCCATCCACCATAACTCCCACCTCCTTGCTTGAATCGGATTACTTATATGAATTAAACAATAATCATCAGGGCCTTTCATGTTGAGGAGTTCCTGGGGGTGTTTTCTGTCTTGAAATGTTTTATAAGATGTTACATCAGGGTTTGGGCTCAGTTAGGAGGGACTCACAGCATGACTGCAGTGGGGCAGCAGGTGAATGATCAAATTCACACAATGTCTTTGACTTGTAAATTTTAACCAAACCATTACTGTGAATTTGAAAAGGAAATGGTCCATGTAGGCAAGCTTTCAATAATGATTTATATGATAATCAACCTGTTAAATATTGCTACACTGACTTCTGTTCATGTTTGCTTTATGTTTCAGTTGAAAATTGTGCCAAAAAAGTCCAAGTTAAAGCTAATAAGATTTTTACAGATTTATAACAAAAGGTAACATATTTATTGCTTAATGTTCACAGTAGAATAGCTGTGAACCTAAAAAAGGATTATGATAAACTCCACCCAGATCTCATATTTCACACTGAGTGCTTATTTTCATAGTGGAACTTTTAAATACTTCTATTTTATGATTCTCATGTCTTTATATGTTTTTATTGTTTGTTCCAATCTTTTGCTGATTGTGGTTATCTGTCTGAACAGGAGCTTACATGAACCCATGTACATTTTTCTGTGCAGCCTGTTTGTAAATGAGCTGTATGGTAGTACAGGGTTGTTTCCATTCCTTCTGGTTCAGATCCTCTCTGACATTCACACTGTTTCTGCTCCTTTTTGTTTCCTGCAGATTTATTGCGTACATACTTATGGAGCAATTGAATATTTAAACTTAGCTGTCATGTCTTATGACAGATATCTTGCTATCTGTTACCCTCTACAATATAACACACGAATGACATCCAACAAAATTGCCACACTTATTGCTCTAACATGGTTATACCCTTTACTTGCATGTATTGTCATAATATATTTGAATTCCCATTCACAGCTGTGTGGGAACATCATTTACAAAGTTTACTGTGATAGCCACTCTGTGGTCAAGCTGGCATGCTCAGAGACATTTGTAGTAAATACATATGGGCTCATTGCGTCTTTTGGCACAATCTTTGGTGCTTTAATTTTTATTCTTTACACCTACATGAAGATTCTTCTAGTGTGTTTTTCTGGTTCTAAACAGACAAGACAGAAAGCTGTCAGTACCTGCACACCTCAACTCGCTTCCATCTTTAACTTTTCTGTTGGAGCTAGCTTTGAATTAATACAAAGCAGGTTTAATATGAACCGTGTACCCAATATGTTGCGAATTTTTTTATCCTTATACTTTCTGACATGTCCACCGCTCTTTAACCCTGTAATGTACGGACTGAAAATGTCCAAAATCCGTGTCATAGGTAAAAGTCTAATGTCCAATGTAGGCTATTAAAAATAACTCAGCTAACAGCTTTGGCAGTTCCACTTCTATGAAGGTCATATTTATAATGCATTATAAGCACAGAGGAATTTTATTGTATGTATAAGGCTTTATAAAACTCTTAATGTTTCCAATCATGCGTGATAACTTATTAAAAGGTTTTAAAAGAGATGGATTGTTTTACAAGTTAAGCATTCTGAATGTGTGATAACCCCAAGCCAAAGTGACAACAGTGTTTTGTGGAAGAATCTGATTCTGAAACTACCATAACACAGACTGCTCTCCAATGCTGTGAAAGCTAGTTTGAAAGCTTTGCAAGCTACCAATAACTTCACACTAGAAGAAGTTGGACTACAGTGAAGCTACCATAGGGATAATCTAGTTTGGTCAACAAAAGCTACTTAGAAAAAGTAGTTCAAACCACTGATCAAATTGACAATGTACATATATCTCTACACTCAAACTGCCTAATACTTGTCACTATACATGTTCAGAATAACAGCAGAAAAAGGAATGGGACACATTGTACTTTTACGGATGCTGATGTCGGATTATATTTTAAAACAATTTTCTGATATGGGTATAAGTCTCACACCCAAAACTAATGCTGCTATTTTTTGCTGCCAAATTCAACAGCCACTGAACTTTTGGTAATTTAAGTAATTTTACTTCATTTGCCCTTTCGTTGTGTGTATTTTCTCACAAATCCTGTTTAGAACAAGAAAAAAAGATTTTCATATTAAAAAATATAAATGTTTTTCTTTATTCACAATCCCACTTTATATTCTGTCCTCAGATTTGTGTTCAGCGTCTTTGGAGTAGAGAGTGTATTGACTTTTGTATGTGTATTGGCTTGTATAAATCACAAGTAAAAGCATGGCTTTTTCAGTGAAGTTAGTCAGTATCATGTATTTGCTTAAGAATGGCCATGCTAATCCTTTTTCAGGCTGAGGTTCGGGGGGTTATCCATGTCACTGTGTTGTTACTGAGAAAAGCTCACCCTTAACACATACACAGCACAGGGACGAATAGCGTGTAGGGGTATCTGATTACAGATATGAATTGCCTCACACGTGGCACCATTTATGTAGTGGTATCTGGTTACAGATATAAATAGCCTGACAGGGCATCAATATGTAGTGATAAAAGCTTTTTTTTAGATCAATCTTGTTATCAGAAATTGACTTAATTAATATTAATACTTTGAATTAATTAAAGTTCCTCGGGGCACCACCCCTTTTCTTAGAAATGGGAAAGATAGCAAAACCACAGTCTTATAAAGTTACTAAACTACCAAATTGGAATACTGATTAATAATGAACTTAGTAATTATAATCAAATTACAATATTAATATTGACTAGTGGTTGAAGGAATTTAGAGTTCTTTTCATAGCAGAGGTCAGCATATCACTCATTCATGTGCAACATTAAAAGGGGAGCATGTTTAGTCCAAATAGATATTTATTCTAAAACATAGTAAAGCAAACAAAATAAAAAATAAAAGAGTATTTACAGTGAAAATGTGGATAGGGAGATTATGGATGCATGTAACAAAATGGCCGACTGCTAGGGTGCACCAATAAGCAAAATGAAATCAAAATGGCGGAGCCCTTTTCATCTTGGGGGAACAAAAGACCATGCTTACTCTGAAATCTATGTGATTGTAAAAGGCCAATTTCAAGTAAACTGTATGTAAGTTGTTATGGTAAAGCCCAAATAAATTTGTTAGTTAGTGAAGGTCTAGATTCGGTGTAAACAAGACTAACATTCAATTTCAAATGGTATGGCCAAATAAACATCACAACTGTAGTCAGACTGTGAGTCTCTTGTAGCTGAGCTGAAACTCTGCTGTGACTTATCTGAAACTTTGAAAGACAGAGGACGCCCACAGAGGCAAAGTGACCTCATTATGGAATGTCCAACTGATAATGTTTTATAAATGCCTGACAAATACTTGTTCTACATTTGAAGAATATAGGGTATGATTTTACTTTGATACCATAAAATAACATGTTTCAGTCAAAACAAACAAATTGTGGCACCTAAAGAAAAAAGATGCAGGTATATGGAAAACACATAAACTCAAACTCATGGCTTTCTGCTATTGCCTCTCATAACGAATGAATGAATTCTCATAATAAATTATACTTTGCATCATTCAGAAAACCACGGCATTGCATTGTATGAAACTAGTGTTATTTCAAGTAGCTCGAGGAAATAGGAGGGTCGAGGAGATGAAAAGGGGTTGAGAAAAGGGATTATAAATGGGATCGAATGGAGGGTTGAAAAGTCATCATGTCTTATGACAGATATCTTACTATCTTTGTTCCACTACAATATAACACATTTACTACATTTAACAAAGTTGTTATCATGATAAGTATATGGCTCTTTACATTTTTTTTTAATGTTTATACATTATCTTTGACTCTTTGTCTCTTTACATGTGTACAAGTGTAATGTGAGTGTGTTTTGAAACTGGCGTGCTTTGACACAACAGTCAATAACATCTGTGTAACATCATTGTTACTTTTTTCTCAGTAGTTTGTCCTATAATTCTAGTCATTTACACTGATATAAAGATCCTCAAAGTTTGTTTTTCTGGTTCCAAACAGATGAAGCTCCTGGTAGGGTCTCCAAAGGCAAAGTGGTCCCACGGGAGGTGTCAGACAAAGAGTGTTTTAAAGAAGAGGGAAAAAAAGTTTTCTGTACCTTGTCTGGCACAGGTAAACCCGGGGCTGGACCCAGTCGGGCTGATGGGGGAAGAGCCCGAGCTGTGAGGGAGGTAGATCGATACCAATCACTACGTAATCACTTTTATCAATATGTGATTACGATGACTGGGTGTGTGCGCTGTGCGGTGTCTGTGGCTGACCAGGAATGACTCCTTTGTGTTACCAGAATAAATCTGACCAAAAGACAGCAAGTGTGGATTCTTCTACATTCTTCAAACACAACGCAGAGTCTGCACAGATTACACTTGAATTCAGCCCTGTACACAGGACTCACACTCTTGTCCTTGATGACAAAAGTGATCATTGGATAGTATGACAGTTTTCACCTGAGAGGCATAAAATCAGAGTGACAGCGTCTGGAGGCATTATCATAGGTTGTACAATTTCATTTTTATGACTCATGACATTTGACACATCAATAAATGAGGAGGTTGGACTTTAAAACAAACAAAATTGTCAAATGCCCTTTTGACCACTGGCCCTTAGAGGCAGGAGGGGCTTACACAAAGACACAGATAACCATTATCTCTCTTTTACACACACACACACATATATATATATATATTTAATTATTTATTTTTGGTTTGTTTGTTTGTTTGTTTTTAAAACCAGCAGCTTTTTTGGAGGAACCCTCCAGATTCCTGTGAGTGCCTTCCTCTTCACTTTCTGATTTTCAAGTTATACATTTGTGTACAAAACAAAACTTTAATTTTGCTTAGGTCACCACACAGGAGCACAAACAGAATTGTCTGTTTTCAGCAGTAACCATGGCGATTCCCATGATGCAAGGTTTGCTAATTGGCCTGTTAATGAAGCTGCACAGCCTCCAGAGTGTCCAAGTGTCCAAAGATGTCTCTGGGGTCTGGTGTGGAGAAAAAGAGAGGAGCTCCGCTGGGGCTCATTACCGCCAAACGATACAGTAAACATGATGAAATCAGACATCAGAGTCGCACCACGAACAACAACTATAAAAAATAATCCATGGTAAATGTTTAACCTCTGTGGCCTGCAAAGGAAATCTTTGAGTGGATGACGTAGTGAGGTCCAGGTCATTCCTACCTGTCAACAGTTCCTTAAGTTCTGGTAGGAGTTCAGATGTTTTCATAAAGTTTGATTCTATGGACATTCTGGTGGCTCATTGGTAAAGTGCATACCACATAAGGGTGACCTGCCTATCTTCCCCTCTGTTTCACCTTCCATTCTCTCTGTCACAGTCAATAAAAGCAAAAATGCCCCCCAATAATCTTTTTTTTTTTTTTTTAAAGTTTGTTTCCTGATAAACCTAACCTCTGCACTCATTTCCCACTACACATACAGTAAAAATAATTTTCAAAATAGTGTTCAGAGGGAAACAACACAGTTTAGTGATACTGAAAACATAGATAACATGATAAACATTATAAATGTGTAGAGTGACTTCTGTCTGTTTAAATAAATAAGTGTTAGGTCATACCTTCATACCACCAAAGCCAAGTGGGGAAACAGCTCTTATCTACGTCAAGGTGGACCGTAAACCTCCATCACACAATTAATGGCCCAACCATCAAGGAATTTATTTTTGCAGTTAAATCAATATTTGAGGGTTTAGCATCTATCAGCTAATACAACATATTCTCACTCCTATCTCATCAGATACTGACACTTGTGCATCTGATGAGGGGCAGAGACCACAAGGACCCCTTTAACCTCCTGAGAGCCAAGCTTTTGTTTTGTTTGGTATGTATTTTTAGTTTCTCCTAGATATTTTGGATTTGTAGGACCTGATAAATACAAAAACTAAGCATTGTCTTTGAACAGGAATTCGTTTTTGAAAAAAAATAATGGGTTCATTTTACTGTATAACACAATTGTTATATTCACCAGTGAATAAAACTTTTTATTTCCTTACATTTACATCCTCTCATTTGAAGAATGATAGTAAAAGTCTATTCGTTTTCAAATGAATACTTCCTGATTAGCAGAGTCGGAACTTGTTGCTATTGCTAAAAAAATAATCAAACTTGCACAGAACATCAAACTACAAACATTATTAAGCACAAATACACAAGTTTTAGCCATAAAATCTGATCAGCTTTTGTACCTGGTCCACTTTTGTCTGGGTAAAAGCTGTTAATTGACTTTACCAAGATGCTGCCATCTGATTTTTACACTGATTGATGTATTGTTCTTATTCTAGAGTGCACAGTTCTAGTTAAGCAGAATTAAGTATAAGGTCCAGAAAACCTAAAAGGAAATTTCCACATATGAGGACGCAGGGTCTCAGGAGGTTAATGTCAGTTTTGGGAGCCCAGTCTCACTCCAAGCCCCTCCCTGGCATGTTCAAAACTGACACTAAAGGGTGTCTTCTGTGTTGAAGTCAGACAGCAACAGCTGGGACAAATTTTAGGTATCTAATGAGTTTGCATGACAATGCGTGGGCACTCATTTCTCATGTTATCAGATGATTGAATGGGCGTTATCAGTGATTATTAGTCCATAAGACTGACTGAGTTACTCTACCTGCTGGCAGGTTCAGTTGGTTGTTATAAGCCCATTGAATGCCCGCTTGCTAAAAACAAGGTGGTTACATTTAGTTAAAAGACTGCAGTTTACTTACAATTATGCTACAAAACTACTCTCATGTTAGGGCTGAACAGATAGTTTAGAAAGTCCAAAAAATGCATGTAAATGCCAGAAGTTAAGGTCATGTAAATAGGTAAAATGGCATTTCTTCAAATAACGTTGTAAACTCTTTTTTGACAGGGGACAGAAACGCCAGTCTGCTGGCTTGTTTTCTCACTTCCTCCTTTGCTTTCACACTCGAATGCCACTTTCGCCTTGGCATCGTTCATAATTACTACGTCCGGTAGATTTGATGGGCTGATAACAACATACTGGCCTACCAGTAGGTGGAATGAAAAAACGAAAAACATTGATAACACCCAATCAATCGTCTGATAACATTTGAAATGGGTATCATGGGCCTCCAGCAGCTTGGTGTCAGTGGTGATGTTGTTGATGATGAGTGACTGAAATCTGAGAGGAGGAGAAACTGCAAGATTTTGACTGACGTGGTCAGAAACCGGCCTGATTGCACAGTGACAGGTGTTAAGAATAACTATATAGAAATAGTCTATATTCCCATTGATGGATTTGTTTGTTTCGTATAGAAACATCAGGACTAAACTGAGAAGGTTTCATCATCTTACTTTGATTGCATGACACCGATTCTCTCTGGCTTTGATCAGACGGAGGGTATTAAAGTGCTGAGTCAGTGTTCAGCAGGGACGCGTGGATGGAGGGATGGATGACAGCGAATCAGCAGCTGACATCAACAAACTGCAGGTGGGACTCTGACAAACTCCCAAACACCAAGAACAAGTAAAGCCATTTGCAGCTCTTCATGTTTCAGGCTGCAAATGTAATTTTCTTCCAACCAGATAACCAATCAAACTGTATTATTTCACCTCAAGTGTTGTTTCAGACACTTTCTATATCTGCAAATATTTTGATTGTAGAGAGATGTGATCTAGTAAACAACAGCTGTTAAAATGATCTAACTTTAATGTGAATCTTTTCATTTATCCCATTTTATTTTCACTGCAGTTTTCAGTTCTTTCTTCAATGTGAGAGACAAACTAGCTCTGCTTTTTGTTTGCAGAAATGTTACATGGTGTTAATGTGCTGTCTTCTGTTGAGCCTTTTCAAAGTTCCCCTGCAGCCAGAACATGTTCTGATTGTTAAATGGTAAGAAATGTGGTAATGTTGTTTTCCGGCACTCCTAAAACTAAAAGGAGGACAAATGGATGTGAACAGGATGTTGTCTCCACAGAGCCAGAGACAGAAACACAAAGACAATAGGCCTCTGCAAGAACATTTCCATTGCCTTATCTTTAGGTATAATCATTTACAATTTATGTTGGATTTTTGAATTAAGTAATGACATATCAAGTCCATTAGTGAAAAGCATGCATGACTTCTGAATGTGCTGAGTTCTCCTAAAACACTCCAACAGCCACTAAAGAACGCATGTGGCTCAATGTTTGGTAAATAATAACAATCCTAATTAAATGAGTGCTTGTAAAAGTGTTTAAGGTGAAGAATGAAACACAGGAAACTTTACTTCATGGCAGTCTGAAAGATTCACCAAGAAAACACTGAAAATAAATAATCATCTGTGTTTGAAAGGGACAGATTTATTTAAAACAATGATAACTTTTTAAATATGTTTTTTTGACTCAGTTACAGACGAGATGTTTAGGAAATTAAGATGATTGGGAAATTAGAATAAGTCTGTGCCTGTATCTTTAAAGTTATATTCACATATAATGAAAATATTGAATAATTATTCATTTTGGTTTACTGCTTTGTGTCACTTTGTGATCATGATGTGTCTCTTTTGGTTATTGTATGTTACTTGAGTCATCTTTTTGTGGTTTTGTGTCACTCTTTTCAGTTGTTGTGTTGGTTTCTTTGCGTGTGATTTTGCAGGTGAAGACCAGGGGTGCCCAGTAGGCCCATTCAGTAATCCATCCAGGGCTTGATCTCTATCTGTTTCCTGGTTGAGGCACAGGAGTTGTCACAGGGAAACACATTTTATTTTATTTGTATGTGGTTCTAAACTAGCACAGACAAAGTAGTACTACTGTAATACTACAGTAGTAGAGTAATGGGCACTTACAGAATTAATGAAATATTTACATTTTATGTAACTTTACATTTCTACTTCACTACATTTTGAGGCAAATATTGTACTTTTTACTCAACTACATTTAGATGCCAGCTTTAGTTACTTTTCAGGAGATTTAACATTTAAAAAAAATTTAAACTCATGACAGTATATTAAGTAGTTAAAATGAGCTCTACCTTAGGAAAATTAAAATGCTGCTTATCTAAATGTATCAAAAATAATAATCCAATGATATATTTGAAATATATAAAACAGTCTGAGTTGGTCCATTCTGCATAACGAGTACTTTTACTTTTGATTCTTTAAGTACATTTTGATGCTGATACTTTTGTACTTTTACTTCAGTAAGTTTTGAATGCAGGACTTTTACTTGTAGTGGAGTCATTTCACAGTGTGGTATTAGTACTTTTAAGTAAGGGATCTTAATATTTTTTCCACCACTGCCTTACAGTCTACAGAGCTAGACGTTAAGGTGAAGAAGTTATTAAACTTTGATAACTCTCTGTCTGTTTTCAGGTGATCCAACTAAAACCCTGAGTGAGGAGGTTTTGTGAGGAGGGCAGGATGCTGAACGTCTCCTCACACAAACATTTCATCCTGGACGGCTTCAGTGAACTGGGAGCGCTGAGGCCCGTCCTCTTCGTCCCGTTCTTCTCCATGTTTGTTGTGTCGCTGTCAGCCAACTCCCTGCTGCTGTACATCGTCATTTCTCAGAGAAGCCTCCACTCACCGATGTGCATCCTCATCGCTGGATTGTCGTGCGTGGACCTGAGTCTCCCACTGTTTGTCGTCCCCAACATGCTGCTGAGCTTCCTGTTTGACTGGAGAGGAATCTCTCTGATTGGGTGCCTGGTTCAGATGTTTTTCATTCACTTTGTTGCATCTTTTCAGTCCACTCTGCTGCTGTGGATGGCGCTGGACCGATACTTTGCCATCTGCACGCCACTTTACTACCATGAGCGCATGGCGTTACCGAGATTCCTCAAATTTATCATCCCGCTTGTGATCAGAAATATTCTCCTGATCACAGTGTTTGTGAGTTTGGCGGGAAAGTTGACGTTCTGTGCTGAAAATGTGATGAACCACTGTTTCTGTGAGCACATGGCGTTAGTGGAGCTGGCCTGTGGAAGCACCGCCATCAACAACCTGGCTGGGTTACTGACTATATTCCTCAACCCTGTGGCCGACTTCATCATCATTGCTGCCTCTTACATCATCATATTCAGCTCCGTGTTGACTTCTGGCAAGTCGGGTGTCAAAGCACTTCACACCTGCGTCACACACATCGTGGTCATCACTGTAAGTCTGTCCATCGCACTTATTGCTTTCCTGTCATATCGGATCAGAAACGGTCTTCCTGCCGCCGTTCGGGTTTTCATCAGCACCATGTACCTGCTGTTCCCGAGCTGTTTCAACCCGATCATATACGGCATCAGAACTACAGAGATCAGACGGCACATCCTCATCACACGGAAATGCTCTCAATTGGTCCCAACTGTTCCCCATTCTTAGGGAACAGCTAAAAATCTTGAAGGTTAATATGGAAGCTTGTTTTCATGATGTGTCCAAAGGGTTTCCGATTCTTCCCCCCTGCAGTTTGTTAATATTCAATTCAATTCAACTTTATTTATAGAGCGCATTTCATGCACAAGGCAGACTCAATGTGCTTCACGATGTATACACATAATTACAGTTAAAAAAACAACAACAAAAAACACAGAAAAACAAACAAAAATCAATTACAAATTAATTGAAGAGTGCAGGTAGACAAGCTATTCCATATTCACCACATATAAACTTACTTACTCACACATGTGCACCCACTCCCACAACCACACATGCACACAATTCAACCAAATGCTGTAGAGAAAAGATCCAAATCTGTGAATCTTAAAAATATACATTTTGTGGACAAAATATGCACGTGGATTGCCCCCTACAGGTTGAAACTGAGCTTTACCGTTACATTCCTAATCTTAGTGTAATTCTCTATATTTGGTATCTGACGAAATGACTTATGATGCAGCATAGCTTCTTTTAAATGCATGAAAATGTGTTACACTTTACTTAACGCCAACAATGAAACATCATGATTAGCTATACTGCATTATAGATGCATCTATATGAACCTCACTTTACTTAAAGCATACATTGATCATTTATTTATACTTATGGCATCCTATGCGTCCTTATAACAATTGATTGTTGAGGTGTGTGTATAGAGGGGTATGAGTAGTTGTAATGTATTATAAGCCTCATCAGTCAGCCTGTAGTTTATAACCAGTCAAGAGCACTCATAAGACACTTGGATTTATAAGTCATTATAAGCTATATTTATAACTGTTGATATAGTGCATCATGAAGCTTTATATGTGTTTATGAGTGCAGTCATAATGCATTATGATTGATTATAATGAGCATTATAATTCACTATGAATGCGCTCATAATGCACTATAGATGTAGTCTTCATAGAAAGTGTTACCAAAATGGCTACTGATGTGGCAAGTTTAACTGTGTCAGGCAGGGTGTTCCACTTTAATAAAGTGGACTTGTGTGTTTACTAGTGAACATGTACAGCTTAAGTGACAAGTGAAGTCACATTACCTGATTAAAGATGGAAGGTTTGAGGTTGTGCTGACAGAGAGAGAAGACAGCCCTGACTGTAGCTGCATCTACATCACATCACGTACACTGTCAGAAATAATGTGCTGGATTTGTAGATTTATGGGTACAACAGCTTGTCACTGGGGCCGTACCCTCAAAGGTACAGCTGCTGTACCCTTGACACTGGCTTGGGAACATATACTGTATGTACCTTTAGCCCTCAAAAAAATAAGTCAGGAGTTAGTTGAGTTCCAATAATTAACCCTTGGGGGAACATTAATGTAGTTTGTACATTGAGAGACAGAAACAGACTCCTTCTGTACCCTTATTTCTAGGGGTGCACCGATTGCAATTTTCTGGCAGATCACCGATTTTTAAAAAAAGCCTGACCTGCCGATTCCAATTTTGGCTTATAAAATCTTATTTTATTGGAAAACAATAACACAGCAGTATTTTTTTTAACAAATAAAGGAAATCCCAATGTCTGAGGTAGTTAATAAAATATTGAACTTAAAATAAACTATTTACAGGACAAACTAACAAAAGAACTGAAACCATAAATAAAGTCTCCTGAGTTTTTGGTTTCGTTATAGTACAACATACATACAACTAGGGATGGGCATCGATTTTCGAATATTCCAATAGTCATTCAATCATAAATAATCGAATAGTTCATCATATCTGGAAGGAAAAAAAGTTGTATTACTGGTGCCTTCCACACGGGGGCAGCGTAACATTTGATGATACAAGATACTAGATGTCAAGCTGTAGCAGAAGAAACAAACGGGAGAGTGTTTTCCACGGCGGGACAAGTTAGTCCCCAGAGGGATTTAGAGACCCTGGAGGTGACGTTTGGTTTTCACCGTCGCTAACTGTGCACAACGTCAGCAGCTGAGAGCGGCATGGCTAATTATGCGCAGAGTCTCCGCTGATCATAAACATAGTGATTGTGAATTAACCGGCTTCGCTAACTGTGCACAGAGTGTCTGGTGCTTGTTGTAAACAAACAGAGATCGCTAAGTGAACACCTCCTGCAGCAGCAGCACATACACACTGTACTGCTACAGAGCTAACTGTTAGCCTGTTAGCACATACACACTGTACTGCTACAGAGCTAACTGTTAGCCTGTTAGCACATACACACTGTACTGCTACAGAGCTAACTGCCGCTAATGGCGGCCCGTAAAGAAGAGTAAGGAGTCTCTGGATTTGTCTCCAGTCGCTTTCTTGAAAAATACTCGCTAAAAAGTTGATAAATTTAGCAACATAGTTGGGAGCACTGCTTCGCCGGTGGGGGGTTATTATCGAGGTAGATAAGATTGGTTTGACTTAAAGAATCAGCCGATCCCGAAAATTAAGGAAATCTATACCGATCGATCGGCCGGCCGATGCACCCCTACTTATTTCTGATTATTGGACCTCAAGGTATTTACTTTTTTGGGGGGTAAAAAGGTACTTAAATGTTTCCAAGTCAATGTCAAGGGTACAAAAGTTCTCTTGGTACCTTAGAGACCCCTACCCCAGTGATAAGATGCCGTACCCCTAAAGGTATATTCCAGTGGCGGGCGGTGCATTTCACACTTAGGCCTTCAGTGATGTCCAACTTAGTCAATAAATACCTTTCATTATGCCAGCATTTATAACACCAGGACTGGAGAGTAGTTAGTAACACACTTAAGCACTACTAGGCATTGCATCACCTCAGTTGTTTACAAAATGGGCTATTATCCGGCGCATTTTAAAAATCAACAATACAGTATCAGCAATTAAAACATATCTGATATGCTACTGTCAAAACTTAAAAATAAAAGGGTCTTTAAAATTATCTTTCCAAAAAGTTTTATTAAATGAGTCCACAAAGAATATGCAAGCTTTAACAAGATTGTACAATACATTGCAAAATCGCAGTTTAATATCAGAAAGACACTAACAAGACGGCCATACTTTGGCGACAGCGACACAATAAACAAGTCTCTTTGTGAAAAAACTTTTTCATGTCAAAACGTGACGTATCACGACTTTCTGTGACTTTCTGTTGCTTTGAGTACAACCACACAGCTGCGCCAATGCGCCAGATTATTTACCGATATATTACCGTTAACAGTCCCGGCCGGGTGTGACTCTGTTGATCTGCATAGCCCTGCCTTGGCTCAAACTAGTAAGCATCCATATCCAATCACAGGACGCGTAAATGTCACGTTCAATGTGAGGCCAGCTAGAGCAGCTGTTCTCAACCTTGGGGTCGGGACCCCAATTGGGGTCATTGGGGTCATCATTTTGAACACATTTTTTTTTGTCATTTTGTGTCTTTTTTTTGACATTTTGCGTCTTTTTTTTTTTTTCATTTTGTGTCCTTTTTTGGTCATTTTGTGTCTTTTTTTGTCATTTTGCGTCTCTTTTTTTTGGTCATTTTGTGTCTTTTTCTTTGTCATTTTGTGTCGTTTTTTGGTCATTTTGTGTCTTTTTTAAGTCATTTTGTGTCTTTTTTTGGTCATTTTGTGTCTTTTTTAAGTCATTTTGTGTCTTATTTTGGTCATTTTGTGTCTTTTTTGGTCATTTTGTGTCGTTTTTTAGTCATTTTGTGTATTTTTTTGGTCATTTTGTGTCTTTTTTTGGGTGATCTGAACTGTGCGTGTGAGACTGTGTTCAGTGAGCGGGGGTCACAGACAACATGCATGTTAAATTGGGGGTCGCGACTCAAAAAGGTTGAGAACTACCGAGCTAGAGGGCCTTGCTGACACAACTCGTGATCTGATTGGCTATCGCAACTATCTATCAACTGTATTTGCCCGTTCACTTACAGTGCACAGACGCCCGCATTGTTGATTCTGAAGGCCCGGGCAGATTTCATACAGCCCGGCAACATAAGATAGCTGAATTCTGATTGGATAAAAACTCTAACCTAAAAACAACAGCACTGGAAGGAGCATAATATGACATGAGGAGAATATGAATACTTTTAGATATTTAGGGAAAGAAAATTAAAAATTAAATTAACCTTTATCATAATTATGATCATGATTTCTGGTTATGTTAGGCCAGCAGAGAAGGCCTTGCTGGCCCTGACGGCCCACCACTGCCTACTACATATATCAACAGACAATAATAAGACCATTGTGAGATTATCGGGGTATTTAAAAAATGTATGACTTTTTCATGAAACATTTCAACACGTTATATAGTACGACTTTTTTTTCAAATTTCAAATTTCTCAAATCTCAAAATATCGTGTTTTGTTATTTCTGGAAAAGCCACCCTTCTACTGCCATCTGTTTTGATAGAATGTAAGATATTTCTGCAGGTTGTGATGTGTTCGTTTATTAAAACTGGAGTCAAAAAAATCTAATTAGAGCTGCAGCTCTGAATCCAAGCAGTCTGAATAAAAAGACCAATTAAGCTGAGAAGATAATTAATCCCAGAGTCCTTCTCGGAGGAATCTTAACTGCTGTTTTGACCTCGGAGCCAATAGGCTTCAAGGAAAGGCAACGACAAAGTGAACCGTGAAGGGATCAGCTGCAGACTAATTAGATTTAACAGTTTAATCCTCAGTGGGAAGTTGTTCTTTCCTCTGATTCACTGTTTCAATATTGAAGCAGGAGTTTGTTTCTCTTAATTTCAGTGTCTTTAAATTTTAATCCGTTTCAACTAGAGACAAACTTGATGAAAAGAAAACATATTCAGAAACAGAACCATAATAATAAAACAATATCTATTAACAATGACTAGAAACAACAAAAACGTAAGATTTCTGGTTTCGGTGAGATAAATTAAATTTTAACAAGAAGTTGTTGATTTTGGCATTGGTTGTAAAAAGGTAATAAAGATCCTTTGCCCTGGCCCACAGCATTTAAAATATATATATGGCACAAAAAAAAGTCATAGCATAGTATGTTGCAAAACAAACATAGTATAGTTTGTCAAGAAAAAAAGATCATTGCACAATATGGTATAGTTTAAGCTGAGAAAATAGTAGTATAGGATGTCTTTCAAGTATGTAATTTTTTTTCTTTTTTGAGGAAAAGTCCTAAGGATAATAAGATTTTCAACTCAGCTCAAATCTTGGAGAAGAATGGGATACCAAAGAAATGTTCAGGGTGTCAGCACTTTTATTTCAATGTAACAATACAAAATAGATAAAATGCAGAAGAGTAGAGTCATTTAAGCAGGTATGGATGTGTGATAATGTCTGTAGCAAATTAAAGAAAACACAAATTTGCCCCCGAGGGAAGAGTGCAGTGTCTCTGCAGAAGGGTGATGAACACCAATCCAAAATACACACCAAGCCCAGGTAATGAATCCTCCATGTGCCTTGGCACATATCCTTTCAAACAAAGAAAATCCACCAAAACAGTGTGTATGGCACCAAAAAAGGGTCATAGTATAGTGTGGTGTGACAATAAAGTTTGTCCTCGGGGTGGCGCTATCAGAGAGGTCATATGGGCGTAAATATGTGAAGAGTAAATGTTGAGATATTGACCTCCTTTCAACAAATACGAGGCAGATGAAAGTTGCTGCTCCCCAGAAGATGAAATCTAACGAGACTTTTCTTCCAGCGCCACCATCTGGACAAAACGCCGCCTTCAACCACGAAACATCCAACATTTTTGTGTCAATTGTCAGTGTATACTCCCCCCCCCCCAAAAAAAAACATGAGTCCAATTGCCGAAATATTACAATCATCATAGAGAAAAGTTTCAAATGTGCTGATCTGGATTTTATGTTTGTAGTGTTAAAATTGGCAGCCACAGGGCAGAATAGAAAACTGTGCTCACCATCAAACTGCCCCATAAAAAAATCCCATGTTTCCTGACCAGTATAACTTCAAATTACTATGTTAAAGAATGGCTTTAACAATGTGGTTTCCCATTATTGTGTATGTGAAAACATGTTTGTTTGTGGTTTTTCTCACGAAAATTGCTAAGTGATTATTTGAGAAACATCATTCCCAATAATTCTGCACGTTTTGCTAATTTCTAGGTAATGTTGCACACAGAGTCCCAGAAATATGGGCGAGTAGGAGCCTTCTCCACCTGCTGGTTGGTAGAGCAGGTAACTTTCAGTGCATTGAATGGGCTGCCATGTTAATGTGTGCAGTCTGTGGTGCCCTCTGGTGGTCATAGTAATTGACCTATGGCTAAGCCACGCCCCCAAACACGATGAGCCAATCACAGTGCGCATAGCTAACCCAATACACTCGGACATTCTCTGCTTCCACGTCCATTGAAATGCATTGGAGTTAGTTTTCAATCGTTTTTATATGTTTTTTCTTGAGATTTTAACCCATAAGAACCCATGGTGACACCCATGTAACAAACACTTTAAATTTTCTAGAATCTCCCATATTCAGCTTTATGCTTCACCTTAACTCATTAACTCTATGGAGTCTTGGGCTATTTTGTGCATTTTTGAATCATTTTCATGTCTTTGTAAGTCATTTTGTGTCTTTTTTGGTCATTTGTGTCTTTTTTTGTCTGTTGTTGTGTCTTTTTTAGTTATTTTGTGTCTTTGATTTGTCTTTTTCAGTCTTTTTTGGTCATTTGTGTCTTTTTGTGTCTTTTTTAGTTATTTTGTGTCTTTTGTTGGTCATTTTGTGTCTTTTTTTTGTCATTTTGTGTCTTCTGTGGGGTTTTTTTGGTTATTCTGTCTTCTCATTTTGTGTCTTTTTTTCTCTTTTTTGGTGATTTTGTGTCTTTTTTTGTGATTTTGTGTCTTTTTTGTGTTTTTTTTTAAGTAATTTAGTGTGTTTTTCAGTAATTTTGTGTCTTTTTTTAGTAATTGTGTGTCTTTTTTCAGTAATTTAGTTTTTTCTGTCATTTTGTGTCTTTTTTTGTTTGTAATTTTGGTCATTTTGATACTGCCTCCAGCGGCCCCCAGATAATTTGAGTTTGAGACCCCTGTTCAAGAAGATTTAAAGTGTTTGTTACACGGGTGTCACCGTGGGTTCTTATGGGTTAAGTTTAAAACGGTCGACCGGTTTGCATGGGGTACATGCAACTCTGACACCAGGTATCCTAAGAGGCTGGGAAACGGGGTGGATTTTCTACCCGTTCCATAGGCCACATCTCAACCCAGATAAGTGTCTGCTCTGGATTAAGTTCTGCGGTAGACCACAACACCAACTAAATGTGGATAAAATGAACAAGGATGTCTACATCTGTTCTAAGGTAAGTCAACAACGTATTTGAGGCAAGATATTGTCACTCTGCTAGAGATGTTTTTTTAGAGATGTTAAAGTTATCTTTAGCCTAACCCTAACGTTAGGCTAACATTAGCTTCTAGCTGCGTTGTACATCATGTCACTTTGTTTGCTGGGAGTTCATTGGCCTGTTATGTGCTAGTTTTTGTACTTTGGACAACAGCTAACAATCATGTACAATTGAAATGTCTCCTGCTGTGACAGCTGCCATCGCGCCTGTCACGCAATGACTGTTTGTCCGAGTGAGTGGAGGGGCGGGGCTTAGCCATAGGTAAATTATGAATGACGCAAAAGCAGAAGTGACGTCTGATGAAAGGAGCATGAAAAGTTGCTGTTAGGGTTGGGGCAAACAAACCAGGACTTTCACCAGGAGAAAGCTGCTTGTGCTCCATGTGAAAACAAAAGTAAACAATGTTATTTGAAGTAACGTCACTTAACTTCAGTGCATCATGTTCTTACATAATCAATGCAACTTCCGTTATTAACACTGTGAGCAGAAGAGCGAAGGAGGAGAGTAGAAGTAGTTTACTTAGACTTAAGTCTGCTGACTTCTCGAGCTGAATGTTGAAGTCCCCGAGAAGGACAAGTGGTGGACCATCTTCAGGGAAGTTTGACAGTAGGACGTCAAGTTCCTCCAGAAATTCTCCAAGGGGACCAGTTGGGCGGTTCTTTTAATCACACTAAACTGTGAATTACTGTTTTGAATAACTTCCTGTCGCTAAACGCATGCCGCTTTCGAAATAAGAGCACACTGTGTTAACAGAATTGACCACAGAATTTACAAGAAGACTGTCAAAATGAGGTGCCTTAAATAAAATAAACAAGAACCCTCATTCTGCTTTAAAATGCCAACATGTCAGCACTGAAATGAGCTTAAGAGTTCTCCTGAGTGTTCGTAGGATTTGCTCTTACCTAAGAAAAATCCTGGATAAGAAAAAAATTCATGAATGCCACAATCTTTGTAAAATCTTCGTAAGTAGGACTTAAGAACAAATTTGTTCTTAAGAACGGTTTGTAAATGAGGCCCAATGTTTTATTTTTTGGTCTTGGTGCCCTCAAAAAGTTGACGACACAAAAGGCCAAGTGGCCTTGCCCCTAAAATGACGAAATTCCAGGCCTGGTATCAACAGATTATAATTGGGGTATTTTAAGCATTTTTTAGGCATTTTAAAATTTGACCATTTTTCACCGTCCTCATAAGTACTTCACTTCATTCATGCGTATTTATTTTACTTTTTTAAACTAACTAATCTTTTATGTCTAACCAGGAGGTTTTTAGCACTAACCTCAGAGAAGAAGTTTTGTAGTTTTAACCAAACAAAACTGAAAGTGAAACAGCAAGCGGCCATTGAATGGACTGAAAACAACCTACTGGATCTACCAGCAGGTGGAGCAGGAACCGACTTGTAGTCTAGACGGAATTGTCCAAAAAGTGAAAGTGAGGAGCATTTATGGGTACAAGTCAGGAACTGGCCTACTTTACTTATTTCAAGGGTGCTGAATCCAAAAAAAATGGTTCCCAAGCGAAATTTTGAGTTTTTGACCTTCTCATTTGCATATCAATATGGCGGCCAAATTGCCCATCTTGCTCAGTTGTTGGACCATTTTCCCCAAGTTTTTTTGTAAGTAGGCAATCAAAGATGAGGAAATTAAGTTTCTGGATCTATAGTCTAGGGTCAGAGCAAGGATATAGTGGAGGCTCAGTGTCTTTTTTGTGTATATTTATATATATGCAAAATACCAACTTTTAAGGTGAAATTAAGCATTATTTGTGTGGTTTTTTTAAGGCCGACATAAATATTCAATCAATGTCACTTTTAAATGTTCCAGTTGGTATTTTGCATATATATATATATACATAAAAAAGACACTGAGCCTCCACTATATCCTTGCTCTGACCCTAGACTATAGATCTAGAAACTTAATTTCCTCATCTTGATTGCCTACTTACAAAAAAACTAAGGGGAAAATGGTCCAATGACTGAGCAAGATGGTCAACTGGCCATTTGATATACAAATTAGAAGGTCTAAAACTCAAAATTTCGATTGGGAACCATTTTTTTTGGACTCAGCCCCCTTGAGATATGTAAGGTAGGCCGGTTCCTGACTTGTACCCATAAATGCTCCTCACTTCTTATAGGAGGCCTTTATTCTGAAATCCGTCCAGACTATTGCCCATACTTATGGGATGAATACCGCTGATAAACGCAAAAATCAGGTGAATACTGGGATAAAAATCCATACTAAAGAAGGAAAGTACGACACTTTAAGTAAAGCCAATAAGCCGTTCTTCAGACTGCGGGCGAATCAGATTTGCTTCTCTAAAATGAATGGCATTACTTAAGTTTCATCCCATTTAAACATCACAACGCAGAAACACACACAAGCTGCCACAAACGTCCTTTTTTATTAAAGATGCAGTGAATTGTACAGTTTCCTCTTGGCCCTGTCAACAACAAAAAAAGTCAATTCAAATAATGAAATAATAAGGATGTTTTAGGTGTTTTATGTTCTGATGTCGCAGTTCATTCAGCCTGTCGCTTGCTAGCTCGCACACACACACACACACACACACACACACACACACACACGTTTCAGTTGCGTTTTACTTTGTATGTTTGAACTAAAAATTTGTTTTCTTTTCAACATAAAAGTTCTGTTATTACACACTGTATAAGGTCTCCTGAACTTCACATGAATATGTTCATTAAAGGACCATATTGGTGTTTTTTGCACATAAACACTTCCTGTTAACGTCATATCAGCTGATCATTTTATAAACCTTTTTTTTTAAAAAGATGTAATTCCTTCGATGCAGTTGTTGGTTTGACTTTATTTCTGTAAGAGAGATATTAAATCCTTCCTTTGAAGTTAATTGATCATTATGTTGTGATAGAAGTGGCCCAATGTTGAAGAATTGCTGTGAAACTGAAGAAACATTTGAAACAAAACAAATTCTGTGATTGAACAATAATTTCAATAATGTTTGACACGCAGAATGTCAGTTCTGATCCAAATACTTTTCTTTATATTGATAAATACTGACATTTTTCTACAGTTACAGTTGTAAAAGTTGTATACACAAGCAGCTGTTCTGCTCTCTAAATAAAATGCAGATTAATTAAAATCATAAAAGAAAAGTATCAAGATTAAACTTTTTCGTCTCTCTGAACGTAGGTTTTATAGAAGTGCAGTGAAACCAGCAGCTGATCTAAATACTGATGAACATTTGGAAAATTGATCAACAAGAAAACAAACACTTTATGCTGCCTCTAAAATCAGGGCCATCCTCTATAACGGTTGATTATTCATGATATTAATAAATCATATAAAGTATGTATTTCATGCAAAATCATCCACCAGTTCCTCTCAGCTGATTGGTGGCTCTCTCCTGCAGATGACTTCTTCTTCTTCTGGTTCTGCAGCTTCGTCTTCGCGCACGCTGACGGTTAGTAAAGACCTCGGTCAGCTGGTGTCCGCGTCGAGCGGCGAACTGTTCCACAAGTTGGCAGTGTTGTTGTTTATGAAGACCCTCTGATACGACACATCGAAACTAATCTCAACACAACGTTACTCCTGTTCGGTCCCTAATGGAAACACGTAGAACAAAGTGACATTAGAGGCATGCTACCAGCCGTCGTTACGGCATCGCGGTCGCCGGTTCAAGTCTCCGGCAGCCGGCGAAGGAGTGGAGAGCTGCTCCGTCTAAAAACACGACTGACGTCTAGGCTGCGGTATTCTAGCTTTTTACACCCCGGCAGGACGCAGAGAGGACGAACATGAACGAGAACACAAACACGGCACCACCGAGTGTTTAACGGGTGTCCAGACTGTGGTTTGACCTAAAGGTGACCTCCATCAGCTCCACACTACAAACAGCAGCGAGACAAGAACAGCAGCGGTGGTGGCGGCGGCGCTCAGAGCCTTTATCTGTCGTCCAGTTTGGGCGAGTCCACTGGCTCCTCGTCTTCATCCTTGTCGTCTTTCGCTCCTTCAATCAGCCGCTGGCGGGCGAAATCTTCAAAGATAATATCATCGTCACTGAGGGAGGAAGGGGGGGGGAGGAGAGGATAATGGAAGTTCATTTCTAACAAAACAATTAAGGAAACGCAGAATTGTCCAGAAATTGAGTTTAACCATCTGAACCCCAAACCTGTTGCTGGGACGTTTTCTTTAAAAAAAATCCAAAAGTACACATCATCAGTGTTTGGACTTTCCAATGGTCTTTGAACAGCTCACCGGTTATGAAAATTTCCATTCAAAAAAGTAACCAAAACCAGTGGCGGTTCTAGACCAGTTTTACTGTGGGGGCCAAAGAGGGGCCAGTGTTTAATCAGAGGGGCACATTAGCACATGAAAAAATGGCAAAGATGATATTCAAGCATTCAAAATCTTTGAATGTCTTGAAAAGGACACTAAATGACCAAAAAAGACACTAAATGAGAAGACAGAATAACCAAAAAACCCCACAGAAGACATAAAAATGACAAAAAAAGACGCAAAATGACCAAAAAAAGACACAAAATAACTAAAAAAAGACACAAAATGACCAAAAAAGACACATAAATGACACCAATGACAAAAAAGACACAAAATGACCAAAAAAGGCACAAAATGAGAAGACAGAATAACCAAAAAAAACCCACAGAAGACATAAAAATGACAAAAAAGACACAAAATGACAAAAAAAGACACAAAATAACAAAAAAAAAAGACACATAAAGACATGAAAAGGATTCAAAAATGGACAAAATAGTACTATAAGACTCCAGAGAGTTAAACTATTATACAATGGACACATTCTGGGTTTCTTTCGTGTTCAATGAGATATTGTTTGAACAAAAAAAAGGTTAGAATTGTTCCATTGTTCATTGTTATGACTTGATCATTTTATTATTAATTTGACACAGGGGCCACAGCAGGGGCCAAAGGCTTCTTTACAGGGGCAGTGGCCCCTGGAGGCCCCTGTGTTGAACCACCACTGACCAAAACAAAGCTTAAAATTGTGTTATTCCTGTTTAAATCACTTTATTTTTGTAGACGTTTTAAATGAGACATGTAGAATAAAGTGTTTACACTAACCAGATCCTGTTAAAAACTTTAAAATATGCACTCCTCAGCAACATTGTGAAGCCATGATTGATTCTGCTGAGATGATGTGTGAATAAAAGCAACATATAAACTGTTCTGTTCTGTTCTGGATCAACATAATCTTTGTGTGCGTGAAATAACGAGCTGCAAGCTGCAGAGCTGCTGTCTCTGCTGACAGCGAGATGACTTTCCAGTTTAAAATCCATTTCCTGCAGCTCACACAGCAGCGAGCATTAAGACGCATTAAGGCTGAGACTCTGGAGACAAGTCCATCACAGTTAATGCTTCAGCAGGCGGAGAGGAAACCCTCTCTGCTGTCAGGGTTATTGACAAGACTGTAAACTACAGCAGAGCCAATCAGATCACAGAGGAGAGCCACAGGGAGAGACAGGAAGACGTAGAGACAGACGGGAGAGACGGCTGCTTACTTTGTGTCAAACTCGATCAGGTTTGTGTCGATCGGAGCTTCATCTGGAGCTGCAAGGAGACAAAAATATCTGTGATAAACATTGAGAGACAAACATACACTACATGTATATTGCACATACACTACCGGTCAAAAGTTTTAGAACACCCCAATTTTTCCAGTTTTTTATTGAAATTCAAGCAGTTTAAGTCAAATGAACAGCTTGAAAGGGTGCAAAGGTAAGTGGTGAACTGCCAGAGGTAAATAAAAAAGGTAAGCTTAACCAAAACTGAAAGATAATGTACATTTCAGAATTATACAAGTAGGCCTTTTTCAGGGAACAAGGAATGGGTTGACAACTTAACTCTATGGAGTCTTGGGCTGTTTTGTCCATTTTTAAATTCTTTTCATGTCTTTGTAAGTCATTTTGTGTCTTTTTTTGGTCATTTTGTGTCTTTTTTTAGTCATTTTGTGTCTTTTTTTTAGTCATTTTGTGTCTTTTGGTGTCTTTTTTTGTCATTTTGTGTCTTTTTTTGGTCATTTTGTGTCTTTTTTTAGTCCTTTAGTCCAACATAAAATGTGATTTTGAATCTTTTTTTTACTTTCAAAACACTATCATGCTCTATAAAGCATTTTAAATGTTACAAATGTGCATTCATTTCAGAGTACACTGAGACATTAAACTGCATCATTTTCAATTATAGTAGTATTTCCTATTTTGTTTCTATTTTATATTTCTGTTTCTTGATGTTTGCAGTGCTTGCTTTTGTTTAAACTTTTCTGGAATATGTATTGGATCATAAAGCATTAAGTATTGATGTTTGTATAAATCCAAGTCCATAAAAGTTGGGACACTGTGGAAAACATGAATAAAAATGGAATGCATCATCATTTGCAATTTCTTTTGTGACAACATTCAGTTGACGCATAACGCAAAAAGTCAAAGGGGGAATGTGCGAAGCTATGGACCAATGTACAGCTTCACAAAGTAATGCAAGAAAGAAGTCACAGGGTAATGTGAGAAGTCACAGGGTAATGTGAGAAGTCATGGACTAATGTATGAAGTCACAGGGTGACGCACAAAGTCAGAGGGTAATGTAAGAAGTCATAGGGAAATGTAAGATGTCACAGGGGAATGTAAGAAGTCACAGAGGAATGTAAGAAGTCACAGGGTAACAAACGAAGTGACAGGGTAACGTACAAAGTCACATGGTCATGTAAAAAAGTCATAGGGTAATGTACAAAGTCACCGGGTAATGTATAAATGCACAGGGGAATGTAAGAAGTCACAGGGTAATGAACCAAGTCACAGGGTAATATAAGAAGTCACAGGGTAATATAAGAAGTCACAGGGTAATGTACCAAGTCACAGGGTAATGTAAGAACTCACAGGGTAACATACAAAGGCACAGGGTAATGTAAGAACTCACAGGGTAATGTAAGATGTCACAGGGTAATGTAAGAACTCACAGGGGAATGTAAGAAGTCACAGGGTAATGTTAGAAGTCACAGGGTAATGTTAGAAGTCACAGGGTAACAAACGAAGTGACAGGGTAACGTACAAAGTCACATGGTCATGTAAAAAAGTCACAGGGATGTGACGAAGTCACAGGGTAATGTACAAATACAAAAGGTAACTTACAAAGTCACAGGGTAATGTACAAAGTCACAGGGTAATGTACAAAGTCACAGGGGAATGTCAGAAGTCACAGGGTAATGTAAGAAGTCACAGGATGATGTAAGAAGTCACAGGGTAATGTAAGAAGTCACAGGGTAATGTAAGAAGTCACAGGGTAATGTAAGAAGTCACAGGGTCATGTAAGAAGTCACAGGGTCATGAACAAATACACAAGGTAACTTGCAAAGTCACAGGGTAATGTACTAAATCACAGGGTAATGTATAAAGTCATGGACTAATGTACGAAGTCACAGGGTAATGTAAGAAGTCACAGGGCAGCGTACAAAGTCACATGTAAGAAGTCACAGGGTAATGTACAAATACACAAGGTAACTTACAAAGTCTCAGGGGAATGTAAAAAGTCACAGTGTAATGTATGAAGTAATAGACTAACGCACAAACTCTGTATCCAGGGTATATAAAAGGTATTATGGAAAACAGTATGGAATGAACAGATACATGAAGGCGCTGTGAACTCACCGTCTCTGTAGATGGATTCTTCTAGCGGCTTCGGGTGCATTAACGTGAACGGCAGCTCCACAGAGACGTCGCTGAAGAACAAATGGTTGGACAAACAGGTCATAAAAACACAGACAACCCTCAGTGAAGCTTCACTGAGGACATTTATTGGTGTGACGTTCAGGTGACCTTTGTAAATCTCAGTGTGTGGTTTGTATCAGTGTGTTCATCAATGATCTCAGTCACATGACAGAATGTGAAAGGTTACCTTGACGCCAGATCTCCCAGGAGCCTGAAATCAATAAACATTTAACACCTTCAGATTCACAGCAGAGCAGCATTTCTTCTTGTTTCTACTGACATACTCATTAACTGACACTAACAAAACAGCTGAGGGACTTTGTGTTCATGCCTGTCGATACGAGAGGCTGTCGAAATCAGTGCATCCAAATGTCTCAGGATGAATCAAACAGTCTTTTACAAACAATAAAAACAAAATATGCAGTTTATCCTATAAATATTACAGACAGCAACCAGAGATTAACACTAAAACTAGGCTTCAAAGTCAAACTGAAACTTTTTATGTCAGAACATTTAGCAACACTACTACAGACAGATAGAATAGAATTTATTTTATTTTTATTTTTATTTTATTTCTATTTCTATTTCTATTTCTATTTCTATTTTATTTTTTTTTATTTATTTTTTTTTATTTATTTTTTTTTATTTGTATTTTATTTTATTTGTATTTTTATTTTTTATTTTTTATTTCATTGTCATTGTACAAGACAACAAAATTTGTCCTCCAGTTGCACAGTACAAAATATTGATATTTATATCAATATAGAAAAATACTTAAGAAAAAACACAACATTATCAACATTATCAATGCTGTCAGCAATATATGTATAAATGAAATATATATCTAAGTAACAATGTTTTAAAAAGTCCAAGTCCTTAAGTGCAATAGTGCAATAGTGCAATCATGTGTGTATGAGATGATAATGACAGATAGTTCATAAATGATTTGTAACATTTCAAAAGCTTATTAATTTAAGTTCTACAAGTCAACCGTTTCTCTTTGACTGCAGATGTTCAACAGATTATCAATCAATAACAATCATAACTACATATTCTCAGACTATTTTAGTTAAACTACTCACCTCTGCCATACAAGTGTTCTATATACATATCTATACACACACACACACACACACACACATATATATGTGTGTGTGTGTGTGTGTGTGTGTGTGTGTGTGTGTGTGTACAGTCATGGTAAAAAATTATTAGACCACCCTTGTTTTTTATTTTTCATTTTAATGCCTGGTACAACTAAAGGTTCATTTGTTTGGATGTCAGCTCTTAAATTAAACTCTTATGAGCTATTTTGGTTGTTATCATTATATTTGTCCAAACAAATGTACATTTAGTTGTACCAGGCATTAAAATGAAGAAAAAAATTGAAGAAAAAGGGTGGTCTAATATTTTTTTCCATGACTGTGTATATATATATATATATATATATATATATATATATATATATATATATATATATACACAGTCCTGTGCAAAAGTTTTAGGCAGATGTGAAAAAATATTCTGAAAAAATAAGAATGCTGTCAAAAATAGAAATGTTTTTTAATCAATTAACAAAATGTGAGTGACCAGAGGACAAATTTAAATCTAATGAATTTTCGGCATGACCACCCTTGTGTGTCCACCAATTCTTGGAAGTGTCCTTCCTTTTAATTTTGGTTTCAGTTGGACTTTAAAGCTCTCGGCTGATAATGATGATGAGATGAGAATGTAAAGAGAAAGTCCACTGACCCGCCTCGAGACACCACCAGCTTCACTTTGACTTTGTACGACACGATGATGCCCAGGATCTCCTTATTGGCTCCTTCTCTTAACCTGACGAGACACACAACCAATCAGCAGCCAGTCACCTGCTCCAATGTCCTACTTCACTGTACTGAAGGACACATCTACACTTCTGCAAACCACAAATATGTTGAATCTGCAACATGTTCTCACTGTGACACGTGTAGACCGCAACACATGGGAAACATGTGACGTGACAGACGTATGGTGGCCCTGAAGTGCAAATCACAACAACAAATCAAAAAACACAAAAACAAAACAGAAAACACAACAACAAATCAAGAAACACAACAACAAAACAGAAAAAACAACGGCAAATCAAAAAACACAACAGCAAATAAAAAACAACAACAACAAATCAGAAAACACAATGACAATTCAGAAAACACAACGGCAAATAAAAAACAACAACAACAAATCAGAAAACACAACGGCAAATAAAAAACAACAACAACAAATCAAAAAACACAACGACAAGTCATGTCGCCCGAGGGTACCTACCTTTTGTGGTTTGATTAATGTCGTTGTCGTTTCTGATTTGCTGTTGTGTTTTTCTATTTGTCGTTTTGTTTTCTGATTAGTCGTTGTGTTTTTTGATTTGTTGTTGTGTTTTCTGATTTTTTGTTGTGTTTTTTTATTTGTCGTTTTGTTTTCTGATTAGTCGTTGTGTTTTCTGATTTGTTATTGTGTTTTTTGATTTGTTGTTGTGTTTTCTGATTTGTTGTTGTGTTTTCTGATTTGTCGTTGTGTTTTCTGATTTGTCGTTGTGTTTTTTTATTTGTTTTTGTGTTTTTTTATTTGTCGTTGTGTTTTCTGATTTGCCATTGTGATTTGCACTTCAGGGCCACCGTACAGACGTGACAAGTGCTGATTTTAGGTACTGGTTAAGGCTGGTATGGGGGAAAAAGACCAGGATTTCGCTTAAGAAAAACTGATTTCAGACAAAATTTCAAACAGTGGGATGCAAACACCTCCTGTCTGGGAGGTCCTGGGTCGGCTGGTTTCATGTAACTCATACCCTTGACAAAATATATTCCATCTGCATTAATACAGACATTATAATTATTGAAAAATTAAAAAATCCCTGAATACTTTCAGTGAGCTAATAATGTTATTGTGCTATTGTGCCCGAAAGTTTCAGACATCCATAAAATATCTCAAAACAGTAGCGGTTCTACACAGGGGCCTACAGGGGCCACTGCCCCTGTGAAGAAGCCTTTGGCCCCTGCTGTGGCCCCTGTGTCAAATTAATAATAAAATGATCAATTATTAACAATGAACGACGGAACAATTTCTCATTGTACACAAAAGGAACCCATAATGTGTACATTGTATAATAGTTTAATTGTGCAATAAAAGCTAAATATAAAGATCATTCTCACTGTACTGCACTTTCAAAATAAAAAGTAATTGTGCACAAAAATGAGAAATGTCATTGTCGTACAAAAATAACTGTTAATGTCTGTAAGTCTCAGTGTTTCAATCAATGTAGTCCTTCCAAATATGAGATTTTTAGCTAAAATAAAGGTTTTGAATGCTTAAATATCATCTTTGACGATTTTTAATGTGCCCCTCTGATTAAACACTGGCCCCTGCTTGGCCCACACAGCAAAATTGGTCCCCACAGTAATACTGGTCTAGAACCGCCATTGTCTCAAAACATTCTACAATCTGAAGTACGGCTTCAGAGTTTCCCACCCTCCCATGGGCCTGGAAGGCACCATGAGTGGCGTCTGGACTCACAGTGTGCTGGAGGCCAGGTTCGTGTCCTCGTGCTTCAGTTTCCCATCGAGAGCGAGGCCTCGTTTCTCCCGGTTGTTGGCCAGAAACGGAGTAAGAGTGAAAACTTTGCAGAAAGTCGAACTGGGAGCGACGACATCGCTGCACACAGTGACAGTGAGAAAAGAAACTTCTTAAAATATTCACATTCACTTTATTGTAACATCTCACAGACTTTGTTTAACCCTCTGAAACGTATTTTTCTTTTTTTTAAATTACCGGTTTAAATAAGGCATTATCGACAGTCCTTGAACAGATAATCAGTTACTAAAGTTTCAATTAGAAAAAGGAACCAAAACGAAACTAAACTGTGATATTGCTGTCAAATTCACTTTATTCTAAATGTCTCATTTAAAATAAAGTGTTTCCATTGACCACATCCTATTAAAATCATGTAGTCCTGCTCCTCAGAGACACTGTGAAGCCATGATTGATTCTGCTCAAACGATCGTCACGTGACAAATATTCAATGAAAATCTGTTTACACAGAGCTGAGAGGAGAGGGCAGGAGAGGCTGGAAAATGGAAAATATATTTTTTTATATTATTCATTTTTTTTACATATATATATATATATTTTTTTTTATATATATATTTTTTTTTAATTTAATTAATCGGAGAAATACATTTTTTGATTTATGTCATTATAACTGTGTTATTCTGCACAAAATACATTCTCCCTACTTCATGATTGTGCTTTTTCCATACCGCTGCAGGACTTATATATATACACTATCGGTCAAAAGTTTTAGAACACCCCAATTTTTCCAGTTTTTTATTGAAATTCAAGCAGTTCAAGTCAAATGAACAGCTTGAAAGGGTCCAAAGGTAAGTGGTGAACTGCCAGAGGTAAATAAAAAAAGGTAAGCTTAACCAAAACTGAAAAATAATGTACATTTCAGAATTATACAAGTAGGCCTTTTTCAGGGAACAAGAAATGGGTTAAAAACTTAACTATGGAGTCTTGGGCTATTTTGTCCATTTTTGAATTCTTTTCATGTCTTTGTAAGTCTTTTTATGTCTTTTTTTGGTCATTTTGTGTCTTTTTTTAGTCATTTTGTGTCTTTTGGTGTCTTTTTTTGTCTTTTTTTAGTCCTTTAGTCCAACATAAAATGTGATTTTGAATCTTTTTTTTACTTTCAAAACACTATCATGCTCAATAAAGAATTTTAAATGTTGCAAATGTGCATTAATTTCAGAGTACACTGAGACATTAAACTGCATCATTTTCAATTAAATTCTGGAGAAGTTGGTGTGTTCTAAAACTTTTGACCGGTAGTGTATATATTTTATATATTTATATATATTGCAGTGAAATACAAGGCCACAATAAGTGAAATGTAAAAAGAGATTTAAAAAAACTTCAGAGGGTTAAAGAGGGAAAGTGCAGATGAAACTGACTCGGACTCCTCGGTGGCCACGGGACATTTGTACTGCGCGGTGTTGAAGAGGCAGATGTCTGCATACTGCCGCACTGTGGAGACACAAATCAGTCCATGGATCAATAACACGCACTGACACACTAATCAACAGACAGACAGGAGTGGTGGTGCATTCAGGTACCGGAGATCTTCATCTTCTTCACAGTCTTGTTGGTGTTGTTGGTGACATGGACGTTGACGCTGATCGGTTCCCCGTGGTAATAAATCTGACAGAGAAACATATCATCGTTATTATTATTGCTATAAGTGCCTTAGTACCATCCAAGAGAGATAATAAACAACACTGAGTGCTACAAAATAATGTTTAATATTATACAAAAATCAATATTAGACGTTTGATATTTGAGCTCCGCCGGCTGACTGAAGATCACAAGTGTTTTTGTTCAGTACAAAGTGCAAAACACATATATATGTTATTGATTTATATATTTATGATTTATTATATCTTAAATAATAGTATACTGGCCACACCACTGTGACTTTAACTTGTAATTTAGACTTCAATTTCTGGTAACACTTTACAATAATCATCATTTATAGATGGTAAATAGACCATTTATAAATGGTAAACAGATAGTTTATTAATGTTTAATCATCATTTATAAACCGTATATAGGCCATTTAGAATGGTAAATAGAAAATGTATTAATGTTGAACTATAAATTATTTTTTTAATAGATGGTATATTAATGTAAATTGATATTTACTTTACCATAAACAAACAATTACATTATAATTACTAGTTTATTAATAGTTTTGCACTCATTATAACATTTTTAACACAATATTAAGTATGTAAATTATTTCAAAATTATTCTTATACCTTTAAGAAATTGTTAGAAAACATTTAAAGAATAAATATGTATAGAATTTTGTAAATGGTTAATAATTGGTTTATAAACCATCTATAAACATCACTTAGATGGTTATTGTAAAGTGTTACCCAATTTCTCTTTTTATTCTTTTTATTTATTTTTATTACTTTCTCTATTTTTCTGAACTGATTTATGGGTATGTGTTGCTGAAACTGCTGGATTTCTCTTCTGAATGTTTCATATTGTTTTATTTTATCTCTTAACTCTCTGAACAACAACATGCCATTCCACAGCATTTTGTTGTTGTTGTTTGTTTGTTTGTTTTTGCTCTTTTTACATTTTACTCACTGTGGCCTTGTATTTCACTGCAATATGTAAAATACATATAATGTATAAACAAGTCCTGCAGCACAATCATGGCTATATGTGGGAACAACTAAAACATTTATTTTGTGCAGAATAACAATTATAATAATTATAATTATAATAAATTATATAAATAATTATATTATAATAACATAAATCACAAAGAAATTTAAAAACACAAGTTGAATTTCTCTGAATGTTAAAAAAAGTGTTTGTTCCACATATTGTACATATTGAAGTATTTCAATTTTTCCAGCCTCTTCTCTCCTGTCCTCTCCTCTCTGCTCTGTGTAAACAGCCTGCAGTTCTGTCTGGTTTTCAGTGAATATGTGTGTCTCTGAGGAACAGAATTTAATGTATTTAACAGGATCTGCTGCTTTTTTACCCATTGAGGCCTGAAACGCCTGTTAAACCTCTGGGCGATTTTAAAATCAGCCCCTAAAACCTGAAGTTTTTCTGGAAATTTAACAGAAGTGTCAACGCTTCTACTAAATAATAGATTTTTTTCAGCCTTTGTAGCAGATAGAAATTAAATTCAAAAAGTATTTGAGAGCTTATACAAATACTACAAAACAACGTATCCGCTTTCCAGGCTTCAATGGGTTAAATGAAACATGAAGAATGAATTCTTTTGACAGGAAAATCACAATTTTAAGCTTTGTTTTTGGCGATCTTTAAAGACAATACAGTAGACAGGAAGGTTGGTTCAGAGGGTCAAACTGATCCTGGAGCAGCAGAACATCCAAAAATCCTCATTAAAGTGATAAAAGTAGTGAAAACCTGTACACTGTCTTTCAGCTGGAACAGACTCTCACTCTGTTTTCCTTTTGTAAAGTATCAACTTTTACATTACAAATTTAACACGAATGACAAAAAGTGAGAAAGCTGCTCACACACTGCAAAAAAGCCAACTTGTATTTTTTGGCCTAAAACAGTGATTTAAGTTGGTAAAACTTGGAAATATAAATTATTAACATTTAGCGTATTAATGTAAGTTAGCACAACAAAGGAAGCCAGTTGTCTGCTCAAAAACAAGTTGGTGAGTTGTTGTTACTTATATCTTTAAGTTGGGGTTCACAACAAGGGACAATAGTTCTGATAACTCTTATTTCTTTGTTGTGAAATGCGGGAAAGCGGTGAAATTCAGTCATTAGTGAAAGCTAGCAGCTAACTGATGCTAGTGGCTAACTGATGCTAGCAGCTAACTGATGCTAGTGGCTAACTGATGCTAGCAGCGCTGCTTGTTACAGCTACAAGAGTAGCCATTAGCGTATCAATGCTAACGCAAAATTGTGGTCGCAACATTAGCTGACATTTCATAGCGCCGTTACAATCGTGCCAATTCAGCACATTGCAGAAGTTAGCAGAAGTAAGGATTAAATGTTAATACAATGTTAAATTATAAGTTAGTAGAATTTACAGTTGAGTTGACAAAAATCTGAATTCAGAGTTGAGCAAACTCAAAAACAAAACTTAAAATATTTAGTTTAATTGTCCAACTTAAAATTGTATCGAAGTTTGTTGCCTTGAAATTTTGAGTTCACCCAACTTTTCTTGTTTTGCAGTGCAGTTTCAGGGACCCTGATGGGATATTAGTTTTTACAGGAGCTCCCTGTCTCTTGTATCTGTTGTTTGTGGTTCAGGTGTGTGTCCACCTGTCTCAGGTGTTACCTCTTTGTCCAGTGAGGCCTCCAGGTGCAGCGGTTTGTCTGACATTAGAAACTGTCTGGTGGTTTCTGCAGTTGGCTGAGGACCTGGTTTCTCTGGAGCATACTGCACCTTCCGGATCACGAGACGCACCGAGTTCCTGCAGCAAAAACACAACACTGACACCACTAATACTACTACTGGTACTGCTACTACTACTACGACTACTATTACTTCTACTACGACTAACAATAACACTAGTACCACTACTACTACCTCTACTAACAATAATGATAATAAGATTATAGAATATTAATTAATAAGAATATTTAAGAGTAAGTGTTTGGCAACTTTTGCTGCCAGATCTTTACGATTTCAATTTTTTTTTTTTTTTTTTTTTTACATTTAATTGAAAGTTTTACTGTGAGAAAGTGTCAGTGTTGCTGAGGAGTGCAGAATTTAATGTTTTTAACGGTCTGGTTAATGCAAACGGTTAATATGTGGAGAAGTCATGTAGCATAAAGTGATTCTGACAGAAATATCACAATTTTTAGCTTCTTTTTGGTGACAGAAACATTGGTTATGCTACTACTACTACTACGACTACTATTACTGCTACTACTACTAACAATAACACTAGTATCACTACTACTACCTCTACTAACAATAATGATAATAAGATTGCTACCAATGGTGGAATGTAACTGAGTACATTTACTCAACTACTGTACTTAAGTACAATTTGAGGTATTTGTACTTTACTTAAGTACTTCCATTTTGTGTAACTTTATACTTCTACTCCACTACATTTAGAGGCAACTATTGTACTTTTTACTCCACTACATTTAGCTGACAGCTTTAGTTACTTTTTCGGTCGAGATTTAACATAAAAGTGATTTGATTAAAGCTTATAACTGTTTATTAAGTAGTTAAAATGAGCGCTATGTTTGCAAAATTAAAACAGTGCCTACATAAATGCATCAATACACCTAATCTAATGATATATTTAGAATAAATAAAACAATCTGACTAGGTCCATTCTTCATAAGGAGTACTTTTACTCTTGATACTTTAAGTACATGTTGATGCTGATACTTTTGTACTTTTACTTCAGTAAGTTTTGAATGCAGGACTTTTACTTGTAGTGGAATAATTTCACAGTGTGGTATTAGTACTTTTACTTAAGTAAGGGATTTGAATACTTTTCCACCTCCGATTGCTACTATTAGTATAAATTCTACTACTAGTACTACTGCTAGTACTACTACTACTGCTAGTACTAGGTTTATGAGCCTGTATGATGTATGTTCTGTCGTCTCTCTCTGCAAAGAGCAGCTAATGCACCAGTGATCTCACTTTCATTCATAATTAATTTCTTCATTCTGTTGATCTGCAGCCCACTCACTTTTACCTTTTGTGGATCTTTTCTTCGACGTTCTCTGCGCAGAAAGCTTTCACCTCGAAGTCGACTCCGCAGGCCTGAAGACACAGGACGGCAACAGCACACGTTTATTTTAGTTTAGTTTTTTTTTCCCCGAGAAGGAGGGATGAGGCGTTCAGGAGCAAACTGTGGACGTTTACCTTCCCAGTGTCCTCGGGGCCCGGCTGCAGGGTGACAGAGCACGGCAGGTTCAGAGGAATCTGGAAACACAGGACGGAAAGACGGAAACCTGTTTTATCATCACAACATAGCTGTTTGTATCAGTAGAAACAACAAAATTGCAATTCAGGATTTATGCTTTTTTCAGTGTTTGAGAGTTTATACTGCCCTACAAAGCCTAACTGAAGTAATTACATTTTTGTTCGAAACAGTTATTACTAAAACTGTACTCCTTGATGTCTGTTTTATCCAACATGGTCTCACAGGAATCCGTGAAATAGCCACGGATTTTGAGTTAAGAGGAATCACTCAAATTTCCGTGAAACTGACACGGATTTCGCTACAATGCAAGTTAATGACAGTCATATCCCGTGGCTATTCCAACATACAAAGTGATTATGTACATTCACTGAGTGAATATATAGAAAATAAAACATATATTTCTCGCTAGAAATGTGATCAAAATTCATTTTTATGCAGAAACTAAGTCAAAATATTGATTTTTCAACTGTCCGCCATGTTTTTTGTTCTGACCGCTGGGACCTTGAAAGTCACGTGACTTGGAACAAACCAATAGCCACTGGATATGACTGTCATTAACTTGCATTGTAGCGAAATCCGTGTCAGTTTCACGGAAATTTGAGCGATTCCGTGGCTATTCCACGGATTTTGAGTTAAGTGAAATCCGTGGCTATTTCACGGATTCCTGTGAGACCAGGTTGGTTTTATCTTGTGACATAGTTTTAGATTTCAGTTTTGCTTTATTTCAGAGAAATAATGGTATAAAAATTGCAGTAGCTACAAAAAATCCAATTCGAAACCAAAGCAGTAAGTGCACTTTCGATATAAATACAAATTTGAACATAAAACTAAGGCAGGTGGTCTGCTCTGACTGTGATACAGTGTAGCCTTGTATTTCTTCATTGTGTTGAGTAGTGAAGACAAGAAAAACAGAAATGTATTTGATAGGGAAATTGGTATCTAGATAGTGAAGTAAAAAAGTGAGATTAAATTATATTAAGAATAAAATATACCATTACTTTATAATATTAAGTTTAAAATACACAAATCTTTGAATAGAGTTGTTAAACACTTTTAAATCCACTTATAACAATGTTTAATCACTGAAAACAAAATATAAAACCTGAAAGAAGAAAACAACATAACAACATTGTAGTTACTGCACTCTGTTTTTGCATTACTATTAGATCATTTTACAGCAAAACCAGAGTGGAGTAACTACATTTTTGGGGTCAAAGGTCAAATAAATCGTCATGATTTTTTAGCATAAAAATTACATCATCAATACATGTAGAAATAAGTGTCATATCACTTACCTACATATAACCCATCTGGCTGGCCAGTTAAAAAACGTTAAAGCAGTTTTTCTCAGTTTTACTCTTTGCGTAGTTACGGCAGTATAATGGGTGTGTATTGGACGGAATGTTCAGAGCTAGAGTGGATGATGTCACCGCTAGAATGGAGATGGGCTGGGACATTTTCAGATTTTTTTCTGTAAAACCTGCACTTGTTCCCACAACTTTCACCCTTCATGAATCATTTTAAGGGCAGATTGTAGAGAAATTTGTGCTTGACTACTCTTTCTGATGATACTAATATTTTGTTGAAGTTTGAGAGGTGCGATCTCCATTAAATCTCAACTGTAATATATTGTGAGCCCCTTCTGTTTTCCACTTTCTAATCCTGCCCTTATCACCATAGCAACCAGCAAAGACAGGATGAGCCAGGCCTTCAAAATAAAAGCCCACAATGGTATCCGTTTGTTAACAAGAATCTTGGAATGGGCCTAGTTTTTAGAAACAAACAAACAAAAACATTTTTTTATAAAAAATTCTGGCGACCAAAATGTATTGTAAGTTATTTTATTAACAATAATATTAGTAATAATAATAATAACAATAATATAGTAAATATATTTATTTATATCTGCAGAATAACTGAAGTTTTTTTTAGCTTTAATTTAAGAGTAAGTGTTTGGCAACTTTTGCTGCCAGTTTTTTACGATTTCAAATTATTATTATTTTTTTTTTTACATTTAATTGAAAGTTTTACTGTGAGAAAGTTTCAGTGCTGCTGAGGAGTGCAGAATTTAATGTTTTTAACAGGGTCTGGTTAATGCAAACGGTTAATATGTGGAGAAGTCATGTAGCATAAAGTGATTCTGACAGGAATATCACAACTTTTAGCTTCTTTTTGGTGACGGAAACATTGGTTACTGTTCAAGGACTGACGTAAAGTTCAAACTCTGACAATAATGCCCGTTTTTACAGTTTCTTTCCATGATAAATGCTGTATTTTTCATATTTTAAAGAAAACATGGGGGTTCAGAGGTTAAAAGCAAATCTTGAAAATGATCTAGGTATAATCCTTCATAGATCCACCGATGAAAAGCTCAGAAACCAACATGGTCTCACAGAAATCCGTGAAATAGCCACGGATTTCGCTTGACTCAAAATCCGTGGAATAGCCACGGAATCGCTCAAATTTCCGTGAAACTGACACGGATTTCGCTACAATGCAAGTTAATGACAGCCATATCCCGTGGCTATTCCAACATACAAAGTGATTATGTACATTCACTGAGTGAATATTTAGAAAATAAAACATATATTTCTCGCTAGAAATGTGATCAAAATCCATTTTTATGCAGAAACTAAGTCAAAATATTGATTTTTCACTAAAAATGAGAGAACTGTCCGCCATGTTTTTTGTTCTGACCGCCGGGACCTTGAAAGTCACGTGACTTGGAACAAACCAATAGCCACGGGATATGACTGTCATTAACTTGCATTGTAGCGAAATCCGTGTCAGTTTCACGGATTTTTGTGAGACCAGGTTTTCAGAAACACTAACCTGACACTTAGCATTTGATTAGTAAACATTTGTGTATGAGCTACACGTCTGTGATGAGAGTGAATGATGAGGTCACTGGGCAGCAGGTGAAGTGGTCTCTGCAGACTCAAAGGTACCTCAAAGGTGAAAGGGTGGGCGTGTTCTCCCAGTTTTTTAATCAGGCGTTCCTGAAGACGAGTCAGACTCTTCTTCTCTTCGGGCAGCGGAGGAAACGCCTGCACGTTCGCCACAAACAGATCTTTCCGAAAGGTCAGCCCGAGGACGTCCAGGTCCTCACGACCATAACGGAACGCACAGGTCAGAGTCACAAACACTAAGCAGAACAAAAAAAAGCACAAAATAACATCCTGATATACGAACCGTTACTGAAATTATATCGACGAATAAAACTGGAACTAGACATCCTGGACATTTCTCTGCACTGGACACAAATATAACAAACATTTAAAGTTTAATTTGTCTTCTTGCAACTCTCAAATGATGTCATATTCTTTGTGTTACCTCACATGAATAAGGGAAATGTCAAAATGGACATGAGGAAACGACTAAAGGTTAATAGAAAATGGTTAAAAAATAACATTTTAACATTATTATATAATTTTTTCCTTTATGCTAATAAGAAATCTTAAATAAGTGTCTTCACCCCAGTGGTGGGAAGTAACTAAGTACATTTACTCAAGTACTCTACTTAAGTACAAATTTGAGGTACTTGTACTTTACTTGAGTATTTCCATTTTATGTTCTGTAACTTTATACTTCTACTCCAGTACATTTAGAGGCAAATATTGTACTTTTTACTCCACTACATTTAGCTGTCAGCTTTAATTACTTTTCAGGTCGAGATTTAAAATTAACACATGATGAATTTAAAGTGATGACACATGTTATTTTTTATTTAACCTCATAACAGTATATTAAGTAGTTAAAATAAGCCCTATCTTGATCAAATTAAACACTGTTTACATAAAAGCATCAATACAAATAATGTAAGAATATATAAAACAATCTGAGTGGGTTCATTCGGCATAACAAGTACTTTTACAAGGACTTTTACTTGTAGTGGAGTAATTTCACAGTGTGGTATTAGTACTTTTACTGAAGTAAGGGATCTGAATACTTCTTCCACCAATGCTTCACCCCCTGAAAACAACATCACTGTTTTATACTGCTTTCTTTTTCCCTTTAACTATTAGGGGTTCTTAGATAGATCAGGGTGTCATCAGCATAACGGTGAAATGATCATTCATGATTGTGGGAAATGTGACCTAACAGGAGCATGTAAACAGAGAAAATGCCAGGGCCAAGTATAAAACTTTAAAAAGATGGAGGATGAGGAGAAATCCAGGCTCTGCCTGCAGTAAAATCTCAAGTAAAATTCCAATATTTTACACTCAATATTTATTTAAATCTGACTACTTTTCAGTACTTGCCAGTTGAAGCATCAGTTGATTAAACATCAATAAAAATGTTGAAGGTTTATTTAATCTGTCAATGACGTGTCTGTTATATTTTATCTAAAATCTATGAAATAGAGCAAGTCTTAATATGTCAGTAAGATTATTTCAGGCTGGAGGTTCAGTCTCACCTTTCCTCTCCTTCAGGTACTCCGGGTCGATCAGAACTACGCCGTCTGCAAGAAGTAAAGTCAAAAAGTTTCATGAGCAGCCAGATTACTTTTACTGCACTGTAAAAAATAATCTGTTTAATTTACGGTAAAATACCGGCAGCTGTGGTTGCCAGAACTTCACCGTAAAAATTACAGTGAGTGGATTTTCTATTCTAAATGTAAATATCAGCAAAAAAACTGTAATTTAGTCTGAATAATCCTGTTATTTTTTAGGGTAATTGTGTCATTCATTCACACATCATGGTATTTCTCCATACATTTTGCATGAAAATGTTATATTTTACAGCAAAACTGTATGTTTCTTCCAGTTTATGACATGGCATTTTTGTGCTATTCTTTGATTTACGGTAATTAAAAGCGTCTAATACAGTGATATACAATTTTTCATTTTATGCCCTATTTCTGATGTATTTGACAGTGTATTACTGTTATTTCTACAAACCTTTTTTACAGTGTGGAATAACCAAACAGTTGCTATCAACAACGAGCAATGGCTGAAGGAAACAGTTCAGCTAATCATTTCTGACAAACTAAACAGACAAATATCAAAAAAACTGATCTCACCGACAGGCTCCACCAAGTCCACGTGGTCCACAAAGTCTCTCTTCCCGAGATAGACGGTGAGCTGAGGGAGGAACACAGTGGTTTCTGAGGCGTTAACACACGTTTTTGGGGCTGTTTACATTTGATTCATACATTTTTTTGAGTGATTACGTAATTTTTCTGCCTACAAGCTCTCCCAGAGTGTTTGCAGGCTTCTGTTTTTGTTTTCAAGTATTTACAGCACAGGCCAAAAGTTTGGACACACCTTCTCATTCAATGTTTTTCCTTTATTTTCATGACTATTTACATTGTAAATTCATCAAAACTATTAATGAACACATGTGGAATTATGTACTTAACAAAAAAGTGTGAAATAACTGAAAACATGTCTTATATTCTAGTAAGCAAAGGGTGGTTACTTTGAGGAATCTAAAATACAAGACATGTTTTCAGTTATTTCACACTTTTTTTGTTAAGTACACAATTCCATATGTGTTCATTCATAGTTTTGATGCCTTCAGTGAGAATCTACAATGTAAATAGTCATGAAAATAAAGAAAACGCATTGAATGAGAAGGTGTGTCCAAACTTTTGGCCTGTACTGTACATAAATTTCTTTTTGTGAGTTGAGGTGAAGAATCCATTCGACGAGGACTCACCTTTCCATTGGGACTGGCTTTCTTAAACACTCTGAAAAACAAACAAACAGAGACAAAAGCATGTCAGTGAAACTGAAACATTTGTTTTATCCTCTGATTTCAGTGTTAAAATATTTCCAGATGTGTTTCTTAAGATTACGATTTCCTTGCCTCTGCATTTAACTCATCCTTTTCTATACCCAAGTGAACACACCATGCTTAGGAGCAGTAGGCAGCACATTTCTGCACACCTGGGGAGGTTATGTGCCTTGCTCAAGGGCACTTCAGTCCTTGGCTTGTCAGTCCTGGGATTTGATCCGGCAACCTTCCGGTTACAACCTCCCAACCTCTAGGCCACGGACGCCCAACTTGTGGAGCTAATGGACACTAAAGTGTGGACTATTTTACCCTGTTTTATTGCTTCAACACAAAAATGTAATGTTCATTCCTCTGCCTTTTCCTGTGTTGATAAAGTTGATTTTTAATTTCATGTTGTGACGGTGACTAAAAGTCTTTTTTCTGATCAGCTGCCTGGAGGTAAAGCTAACTCCCTGACATTATTTCATTAAGAGAAACTACAACGCTGTTGTCGTGTACCATTTTCAGGATGCCTCAAAGGAGTTATTATTGGATTCCTCCAAAAATAATTTTCAAATAATTTTTCCCAAGATATCCCATTTCTTCATGTTTGAAACATGAAGAAACACGAAACACATTTTCTAAGCTGTTATTTGACAAATGTCCCAATTTTCCAATCATGTCCCCACTTCTCAGTTAATTTCGAAGAATTGTCAAAAATGTCCTCAAATTCCAAAATGCCTTTAAAAGCAGCATTTTGAACTTAGTAAAACAGTTTAGAAATAATTGTGATGGTAAAATGACCTGCTTTGGCACTTCTGGCCTCCATCCGTTTAATGGCTTGTGAGCATAAAAGTCTCCTTCCAGGTTGAAAGGGAGTCTTTGCCAAAATAATAAATAAGTCAGGTTTTTTTTTTACTATTCCTGTTCTGACATCCAACGACACAGCCAGACATCGTTATCCCTGACTTTTGTTTACCTCAGTTTCCTTTTTGTTTTCATAAATCAGTCGTTAATAGGTTGTTTCCCTCTGAGTTTCTGCCAACTTAAAGTGACATTTAAATACATAGTAGCAGTAAAACTTGATGTTCAGCCACTCAAACTTTGGCCATTTAATGCGGGGGTCCTTTATCATCCTGACAGTGAATACGGGTCAGGAAATCTCACAGCAGGGTTAGTTTACTCATGTAAGATAATCATTTGTCATTTGATTAGCCATGAAAAACATCAGGAAAAACATCTGGACCATTCATATTATTTGACAGCTGTACCGCTAGGACCAGCAGCTAACTGTCACTTTCTGCCACCAGTTAGGCTTTTAATGCCTGGTACAACTAAAGACACATTTGTTTGGACAAATATAATGATAACAACAAAAATAGGTCATAAGAGTTTGATTTAAGAGCTGATATCTAAACATTTTACATGGTTTTCTTGGTAATAACCAAAGTTATTATCAAGAAAACCATGGAAAATAGGTAGATATCAGCTCATAAATCAAACTCTTATCAGCTAACTTAATTTCCCCATTGTGGGACTAATAATGGAAATCTTTATCTAAATTTTAAAAATGATGTTCCAAAACTGCTCTTGCCTTTTAATAGTCAATGATCATTTTTCTCCATGTTTAAAAAATGTCCTCTTATTTGTAAATGTCATTTTTATAACAGTCCAACCCTTTTAAAAATGCCCTCAACTTCCCAATATCCTCCTGACTACCAGTAGTTTAAATTTGTCCTGTGTGGAGGACCTTTTGCTATCTACAGAGGACATTTAGGGCTTTTCAATGATACCAAATGTGAGGGGGAGGGGCTTTGGTACCTTTCACATCTCATTCTGGAAAAGCACATTTTACAGGAAAGGGAAAAGTAAGTGCATGATATTTTTTATTGAGCAAATTTTGGCTTGAAATATTTATATTTATAAATAAAGAATATAATATAAAGAAATATTTATATTTTATATAAGTCTCTTAAGAACACATTAAAACATTCTCTGAATTATTTTAGCTGTATTTCAGCATAACATTTCTTATGTCTTAAAAGCACAACAAAGCAAAAAAAATAAATAAATGTAATGATAAGCAGTTATTTGGATGTGCAACTCATTCTCAAGTTGACTTTTTGATATTTTCTATAAGATTAACTAGTTGCCATGAAGGCTCCATTTCACGGGTATGGCATTTTGTTTTCAGTATTCTAATTAACTTACAACGATTGGGGAATAAAAACACAATATTGGGACAATGGGACAATATTTTTTTTCCTGGTAGTCAGGAGGATATGTTGAAAATTGGGCAAAAAAAGTCAACTTTCAATCAGAATATCCTCACAGATATGGACAGATGGAGACAGATGGAGACAGACGGAGACAGACGGAGACAGCGGGACCTGGATCAGGTTTCGTCTGAGGGGAGTCCAGCTGTCAATCATGATCCTCATCAGCACCATCAGCAGCAGCAGCAGCAGCTTCCTGCCTCTAATGTCTGTGTTAATGTTGTCATAAATGAGCTGCTGCGGCTCCATTAGCTCTCAGCTTCCTCCTTGAATGGACTTCATCAATCAGCAGCATCAGGACGCCGTTTTACCGGAAACCGCCGAGGCTCCTGGGAGCTCGCTCAGCACGCAATTACCTGCTGGCCATCATCTCTGCAATTAGTCCAATTAAACTCTAACTCAGAGCGCCTCTGAAATCTCACATCACAGATAAAACGTCCACTCTGAGAACGCCTCACCACAGCAATTACCAACCAGGTCATAATTCTATCAATCAACAAATACGTTTATCAATCAACAAATTTGTTTATCAATCAACACCAGTATCACAGTAAACTGAATTTCTTTGGACCTCTGAAGATGTAAAGCAGAAACATGTTTGAAATTGTATCTACAATAACAATAATTCTATTTTTAAAATTCATTTATTATTATTAAAAACATTAGCTGCAGCTCTACAATTTTTTTAAATATATAAAAAAAAAATTGTAATAAATTAAAATAATTATTGAGTAGTTAACCCTCCTGTCATGTTTGTTTTTTCAGGAACAGCAATAAGCAATAAGCAATAAATAATAAAGTGGCATGTTTAATTATCCAAAACTGTCAAAAACTAAAACATTGTATTTCATTAATAACTCCATCACTAACCATTTCAATCTATATTTAGTGCAATGGTGTTCTTTACCTCTTATAGATCAGGTTCAATGAGGATAATTCACTTGTTTTTCATAAAAATGCATGTTAAATCTTTTTTTATGTACATTGGAAATACCTACATATAACATACAATGGTTTTACATAACATAGATTTTTTAATTTTTTTAATTTTACATTTTTTCTTTTTATGAAAAAATACTTTTGACAAATTTTTTCTGTTTTAGATTTTTAAACTTTGGAATGGATCAATTTGACCCGCAACATAAGAAGGGTCAATAGAGCTTTTATTGTGATACTTTTATTGGAAAGTAGGTATGATAATTCTAATAGGTTATTTAAAAAGTTTCCATTTATTTATTGATTTTATTTAAAAAGCATGAGAAATGTATGTTAAATGACTGTAAAAGTAATAAAGATTCATGGAACTGGATCCAATAAAAACATAATAAAGAGGTTGCAGCCTTCTCACTTGAGGCTGAGAAGGCATTTGAGCATTTGAGTTGAATGGGACTTTTTATTTAATGTTTTAGAAAAATGTGTTTTTTGGTGAGGGATTTCTTATAACACTTGTAAAAGAAATGAACGAATAAATAAAAGCTGTTCTTGAATAGTTTGGAGTACACTCTGGAGTTTATTCCCAAAGAGTCAGAATAACTGTAAGTGCTACTGTTATTGAGGGATGGAAGTTGAAACATAAAAATGTGTCTTTTATTGTCCGCCTGAATATTTTTGGTAAATACAGGCCTGTCGATCATTACGGCTGGGACTTATTAGCTGGAAAACACAATGGGGTCAAAGTATAGTAGGATAAAAAACCCATCCGGTGGCATCATTGTCTTATATTAAAAAAATACAATATTTTGAGTTTTGACAGTTTTGTACATTTGTGTTTTCTTAAGTTGGTATTCAAATGTATTAATAACCTTGCACCTGAACCTCTTCACAGATATATTCAAAGACAGAACAGTAACAGAGTAACAAGAAACACAGTGCAAGGAAACTGCAGAATTCAACACCGTAGAACCACTTTTGGACAGTCAGCTTTCTCAATTAAAGGTTGTAAAATCTGGAATACATTACCAACTGAAATAAAATCAATAACTAATCCTGAAACATTCACAAAAAACACAGTGTTGGCTCAAAGCAAACCAGAGCTGTACCCATTCTTAAAGTCTTATAGTCTTAAGTAGTTTTTTTTTCTTTCTTTTTCTCTGTTATTTCTTTCTTTTCTCCTTATTGTTGTATAGATTTATGATGATTTTAAACTCTAAGCTATATTTATACAGGGTTTATTTTATTTTATATATTTTTTTTCTCAGGGTAAATGTATATTGTAATTGTTTGTAATTTTATTTTATTTTGTAGATGGTGTAATTGTATATTGGATTTTTATAGTATTGTGATTTTGTATGTAGTTGTAAAAGCCCAACTAGGGACAGGAGTTGAAAATTAGCTGAAGCTATATCTCTGTATGCAGCACATCAGATGCATGTCCTGTATCTATGCTATCTGCATTGTCCCTATCAAATAAAATAAATTCAATTCAATTCAATAAAACATTACCTACTCCCAGTTCAAATTTGATGAAGATTTAAAAAATGACTATTTTACACAGGTTTTTATCACTATCATAATCATAATAATAATAATAACAATAACAACAACAACAACTATTGTTGCTACTATTATGTATTTATGGAGACTCCAATAGCATCCTTGGTAACCATGGTGACGGACCAAGTGTCCATACATTTTGCACCCTGCAACCTACAGTCATCATTCTGGGCTCTAATGAAAGGTGACAATTTGAGGAATCATATCACACATAAAAACTTACTGTCAGCATTTCTGACACAGAGTTACTGTTGGAAAAAAAAACACAATTTTGTGCATGTTCACCAATTTGAAACTAAACTTTGCGCATAAAATGTTCAATAAGTTTGCCTTCCGTGATAGCAATTTAAATCCAACCGTTCATCATTTTGGTTATATGAAAGGCCAGTCATCAGCTTGCCAGCTTGCAGAGTTATATAGTGTGGCTTTTGAGATTCACAAAATTGGTAAACCACTGGATAAACATGGATAATCTGTTAAGTACAGAACAAGAACTTAAAGCCCAGTTGGCTTCCAACTTTTAATGCTACTTTCAAATCAAACGTTGTTGGTTTACGAGGATGGCTCAAGGAAAGTTTACACACTACAAGATTAAACATCTGTACTATTTTACACCTGTCTGTCTTCATTAAATGGGTTTACTACCTAATAATTTGTGTTGGAAATGTAAAAGCGATGAAGGCTCCTCAATTCATGCAGTGTGTGTTTACCCTCTAGTCTTCCTGCCATGCTGGACAGAGATCATCAAAACAATCCAGGGTTGGCTACACACACCTGTACCTGAATCAATCCAACCGAGTCTGTTAGGAGATTTATCAAGTCTGACAGGGATTTACAAATCTACATTTGCATTAAAGCCCGAACAGGCTTTATATCTGCTGCGAGAGAGATTCTTCAGGTTAGATCTGACCAGTGGTGGAAGAAGTATTCAGATCTCTTACTTCAGTAAAAGTACTATTACCACACTGTGAAAATACTCCACTACAAGTTAAAGTCCTGCATTCAAAACAACAAAAGTTTCAGCATCAAAATGTACGTTAAATATCAAAAGTAAAAGTACTTGTTATGCCGAATGAACCCACTCAGATTGTTTTATATATTCTGACATTATTTGTATTGATGCTTTAATGTAAACAGTGTTTAATTTGATCAAGATAGGGCTTATTTTAACTACTTAATATACTTTTATGAGGTTAAATAAAAAATAACATGTGTCATCACTTTAAATTCATCATGTTTTAATTTTAAATCTCGACCTGAAAAGTAATTAAAGCTGACAGCTAAATGTAGTGGAGTAAAAAGTACAATATTTACCTCTAAATGTACTGGAGTAGAAGTATAAATTTACATTTACATAAAATGGAAATAGTCAAGTAAAGTACAAGTACCTCAAATTTGTACTTAAGTAGAGTACTTGAGTAAATGTACTTAGTTACTTTCCACCACTGGGGTGAAGACACTTATTTAAGATTTCTTATTAGCATAAAGGATAAAATCATATAATAATGTTAAAATGTTATTTTTTAACCGTTTTCTATTAACCTTTAGTCGTTTCCTCATGTCCATTTTTTGTCCAATTTCCCACATTCATGTGAGGTAAGACAAAGAATATGACATAATTTGAGAGTTGCAAGAAGAGAAATTAAACTTTAAAGGGTTTTGTTATATTTGTGTCCAGTGCAGAGAAATGTCCAGGATGTCTAGTATCAGCATCAAAATGTAATTGAAGTATTAAAAGTAAAAGTACTCGTTGTGCAGAATGGACCCACTCAGATTGTCAGTATTATTAGATTATTATTGATGCAATTATGTAAGCGGTGGTTTATTTTCTTGAGCCAGGGTTCATTTTAACTACTTAATATACTGTTAAGTGGTTTAATTTAATAAAATGTCTAATCATTAAATGTATCATGTTTTTATGTTAAATCTCGACCTTAAAAAAGTAACTAAAGCTGTCAGATAGTTGTAATGGATTAAAAAGTACAATATTTACCTCAAAATGTAGTAGAAGTAGAAAGTTCCATAAAATGGAAATACTCAAGTAAAGTACAAGTACGTCAAAATTGTACTTAAGTACAGTACTTGAGTAAATGTACTTTCACACCACTGGACTTGCCCATAAGAAATGGGTTAAATTAATGTTGTGCTCCTGATGTAATTTAATAAATATTTTTCTATCTTCTTTTTCATTCTTGTGGATAAATATTGTGCTGCTGAACTCTACAGACACTGGAGAGATGATGTTGGGTTGTTTTTTTTATTTGTCTGTGCTGTTACTTTAGATTACAGTTTTAGATTTTTTTTTTCTATTTGTTTCTTTTGAGAAAAAAATGATAAATGCTAATAAAAACTTTGATTACAAAAAAATTTTAGTATGTTTTTGTGCTTTTTATTTATTTTTTATTTATTTTCTATATTTTTGTTGTATTTTAACTTCCCTATTTATCTTAACTTTATCTGTAAATCCATTTTTATCTAATTTATTTTTTTTATTTTTTTTCTAGATAGATAGATAGATAGATAGATAGATAGATAGATAGATAGATAGATAGATGGCAGATGATGGTAATAATTAAACTGGTGATATGATGCAACAATGCTATAGTGACTAGACGGTATATAATAATAATAATAATAATAATAATAATAATAATAGTACAGTATATAATATAAACAAAATGATATGTGATAATAGATAATAAACAATATAAAAATAAAATGAAAAATAGAAATAAAGTAATTATAAGTAAAATAATATGATATATAATATATAATAATAAATGTATTTTATAATTTATTAGTAATAATAATAATAAATAGGCCGGTAAGGCCGGTATAATAATAATAGTAGTATATTACAGTATATAGTAATAATAGTAATGGCAGCAACAGTATATATAATAATAATAATAGTAATAATATTAATAACATAGCAAAGTGTCGTGCGTAGATTTAGTGCATAGATTTAGTGCATTATCTATACTTCCGTATTTATCTGTAGTTCTTTTTTGTCTTTGTGCTGCTGCAGAAGCTGAATCTCCCATCTTGGATTGAAGGTTTATGTCATCTTGTGTGCATTATAAACATTTATTTGTTGTTTTCCTCGTCCCTTGTCTGGAGGTGAAGCACCACCAGCACCACAACAAACAGAAACGATTAAATATTAATTCAGATCAAACAGCAGCTGAACATTTAGACAGAACCAGAAATATACATCAAATATATGATGATTGAAGATGAATTAAATTACAGGAGGGTCCAGTTAGCAGGACAGTGAACAGGATTTAAACTTTAATAAATTAAAGAAGAGGGAAATAAACAGAAGGACATTGCATTTAATTGCATTTATTTATTCATTATGGTTGCCCTCATGTGTACTGTTTATTTATTTATTATTTTGTTTATTAGTTTTTGTGTGGTCCTGTGCTCTGGAGAGAACTTTTTAATTTAATTTTTGCTCTGAGATGATGAATTCTCAAATATTATTTGGTGTGGAGCCAAAACGTTGCTTTTTATATTTAAATAGTTTTTTCTTTAAACCACGTTATTCTTTATTTAATCATTCAATTCTGTCTACTATTTACAGTTTTATTTATTCTACACAATTGTTCTATTTTATTTAAATGCATTGTTTTTGTGTCTCTGTTATTTCATTATGTTCTCTTTGATTTGTGAAATTCGAATAAAATATCTAAAAAAAGAAAAAAAAATGTAAAGTTAAATCTTCGCTTAATTCTCTGAGTTTCAGTTCAAAAACTGAATGTTTCTTTAAAGCAGTGGTGTCAAACTCTGGCCCACGGGCCAAATTTGGCCCGCAGTGTAATTTTATTTGGCCCGCGAGGCAATACCAAATTATTATATTATTATTGTACTAAAAAAAGCTGACCCGCCGGTATTATACGGCGCATTTACCACTAATACTAAAAATCCCACAATGCCCTGCTGTTGTTTTGGCGCGTCAATCAGGACAGGACCCAGAAACGCTCCTCTGTGACAGTCGTCATAGCAACCTCAAGCTAGAGCTGTCTCCCAGCTACCCCTTCCCAAAAATGGAGAAAAGAAAGGCAGAATTTATTAACCTGTTGAAAAAGTTTATTTTGATATTTAAATCGGAAGGATGCAAAAAGAAAAGAGGCATACAATTTGTATTCAATTTTTATTTAATAAATTTAATTAAATTAATGTTTTTTATTTGAAATTTGATTTTGCATGTCTGCACTATTTAGTTATTGTATGTTTATAAGCGTTGCTGGATCCATATTTAATGTTAAAGCAAAACATGTTTGGTATATATTAAAAGGTTTATTTGTTGAATGTTGGCCCGCGATTTTAATCAAGTTTTAAATTTTGGCCCATTGTGTATTTGAGTTTGACACCCCTGCTTTAAAGGAATTAAAAGGGATCAGAGAGAGAGAAAAAAAGAGGAAAGTTTCTGCAGATATAAACAAATAATTAACTCTATTATTTACCTTCTGTAAAGATCTATTTCCTGTCTTTTTGGGTTTGTCTTTATTATTTCATGGCGCCGTTCACGCTGTAGAAACATCACGAATGTGTGAATTCTCCGCCTCATTGCGAAGAATTGTGGTATTTCTGAATGGGGTTTGGTGTGACTGTAAGAGCAGCAGCAGCAGAGTGTGAGCTGCTCTGTATGTCCCACAGATCACACTGATCTCATTAATATTCTCATCACTCAGCCTGCAAACACACAAACACTCCTCGAACTCACAGAGCAGAGCACAAACGTTCTGTTCTGAATCCGGTTCTGTTCTGTTCCGTGTGGAACAAAGTTCACACAACATTTCTGTTAAAAACACTTTATAATGTCAGGTTGAAGCGGTGCATCAGGACAAGACGAGGATAAAACTCCACAAAGTTCAGTTCAGCAACTCTGCAGATCGACGCATCGCAGCTGAAAGCAGATATCTAACGTCATCCCTCCGGATTCAGTTTCTGTCTCCTCTACACTGTGAAAAATGTTCTTGAAATAACAGTAAAACACTGTCAATTTGCATCAGAAATAGGTCGTAATTATTGTCAATCAAAGAATAGTAAAAAACTTTAAATTCTACCGCCATAAACTGTAGAAAAACACACAGTTTTGCTGTAAAAATATAAATTTTTCATGTAAAGTTAATGGAGAAATACCACGATGACACAATTATCCTAAAAGTAATGGGATTATTCAGTATAAATTACAGTTTTTGCTGATATTTACATTTACATACGCTCACTGTATTTTTTACGGTGATGTTCTGGCAATCACAGCTGTTGGTATTTTACCGTAAATTAAACAGATTTTTTTTACAGTGTAAAAAACAGACAAATCTGTAGAACATTCTGGTTTCTGTTTGGAGTCGGAGAAGGACTGACCAATCATGTTTGAGAGGGATTTGGTCAGTGGTGGAAGAAGGATTCAGATCCCTTGCTTAAGTGAAAGTATTAATACCACACTGTGAAATTACTCCACTATAAGTAATTCCTGGACTCAAAACTTACTGAAGTAAAAGTAAAAAAGTATCAGCATCAAAATGTACTTAAATTATCAAAAGTTAAACTTGTTAGTACTTGTTATGCAGAATGGACCAACCCAGAGTTTTTTCTTTTTTTTTACATATTCTAAATATACTATTGGATTATTATTATTGATGCATTTATGTAAGCAGTGTTTTAATTTTCTCAAGGTAGGGCTCATTTTAACTACTTAACATACTGTTATGAGGTTTAATTAAAAAAATGTCCAATCACTTTAAATGTATCATGTTTTTATATTAAATCTCGACCTGAGAAGTAACTAAAGCTGTCAGCTAAATGTAGCGGAGTAAAAAAACAAATATTTGCCTCAAAATGTAATGAAGTAGAAGTATAAAGTTACATAAAATGGAATTACTCAAGTAAAGCACAAGTACCTCAAAATTATATTTAAGTAGTACTTGAACTCCATTCAGAAATTCCGAAAACCATCATTTTAAAAGTAGTTTTCTTGTGGTCTTGCAGACAGACTTGACAAGGCATGAATTCTGATTTTTTTTCCACATTAGCATTATGTTATTGTTTGCAGCATCACAGCTAAATCACTTTATTTCGGGTTCATACTGATGTATTAGTGCTGTACCCGCAGTCATCCAGACACTGAGAAACTCACTGAGCTGCGTGCACCTCCGGATGATATAATTAATCCAGTTAATCACAACAAACCGTTAGGTTAAGCAACGTATCTGGGACTTCCACAGCAGCTACAAAGCAGCAAGAGGGATTATTTCAGACACGGAGGATTACGGGAAGTAACGCTGATCCCAAATGTGATCCTGTTGCGGTCAAACTGTTGTGGCGCTGAAATGAGAATCATGAGGTTCTGTGATGCACACGTACTGCAGAGACCAAAATTTGCCCTGCAACATGAGTTGAGCCCCCTACAGGCCCAGAGGAGTGAGGAGTAGGCAGTCAGTGACAAAATACAGGAGCATCTCAATACATTAGAATATGATGGAAAACTCAATTTCCAGTCGTTAAAGTCAAATAGCCCCAACCAAGTATTGAGTCATATAGATGGACATACTTTTCAGAGGCCAACATTTCCATATTAAACATAGTTTTTAAAATTGGTCTTTTGTAATATTCAAATTTTTTGAGACACTGAATTTTAGGTCTTCATTAAATGTAAGCCATAATCTGGTCTGGGACAGTGCCAGTGGAGTGGCAGACTGGGGTGGTGGTTCCCATTTTCAAAAAGGGACCGGAGGGTGTGTTCCAATTACCGTGGAATTACACTTCTCAGCCTCCTCGGAAAAGTCTACTCCAGGGTGCTGGAAAGGAGGCTCCGGCCGATTGTCGAACCTCAGATTCAGGTGGAACAATTCGGCTTTTGTCCTGGCCGTGGAACAACAGACCAGCTCTTTACCCTTTCGAGACTTCTGGAGGGGCCATGGGAGTTTGCCCATCCAGTCTACATGTGTTTTGTGGATTTGGAGAAGGCTTATGACCGTGTCCCTCTGGAGTCTTGTGGGGGGTACTGCGGGAGTATGGGGTACCGGGCTCATTGCTACGAGCTATCCGGTCCCTATATAACCAAAGTGAGAGCTGTGTCCGCATACTCGGCACAACGTCAAACACGTTCCCGGTGGGTGTTGGCCTTGCCAGGGTTGCCCCTTGTCTCCGATTCTGTTCGTGGTCTTCATGGACAGGATCTCAAGGAGCAGCCGGGGGGAGGAAGGGATCCGGTTTGGTGACCTTAGAATTGCATAGCTGCTTTTTGCAGATGATGTGGTTCTTTTGGCTTCATCAAGCCGAGACCTCCAGCACTCACTGGGACGGTTTGCAGCCGACTGCGAAGCAGTTGGGATGAGAGTCAGCACCTCCAAGTCTGAGGCCATGGTTCTCTGCCGGAAAACGGTAGACTGCCCCCTCTGGGTGGAGAGAGAGATACTGCCTCAAGCGAAGGAGTTCAAGTATCTCGGGGTCTTGTTCACGAGTGAGGGTAGAACGGAGCGTGAGATGGACAGGCGGTTTGGTGCGGCATCAGCAGTGATGCGGGTGTTGTACCGGACCGTCGTGGTGAAGAAGGAGCTGAGCCTGAAGGCAAAGCTCTCGATTTACCGGTCCATCTATGTTCCAACCCTCACCTATGGTCTTGAGCTTTGGGTAGTGACCAAAAGAACAAGATCGCGGATACAAGCGGCCGAAATGAGCTTCCTCCGTAGGGTGGCTGGGCTCAGCCTTAGAGATAGGGTGAGGAGCTCAGACATCCGGAGGGAGCTCGGAGTAGAGCTGCTGCTCCTTCGAGTCGAAAGGAGTCAGTTGAGGTGGTTTGGGCATCTGGTAAGGATCCTCCCGGGCGCCTCCCGTTAGAGGTGTTCCAGGTCCAACTGGTAGGAGGCCCCGGGGAAGACCCAGAACACGGTGGAGGAATTATATCTCTCGCCTGGCCTGGGAACGCCTCGGGGTCCCCCAGGAGGAGCTGGACGTTGTGTCTGGGGAGAGGGACGTCTGGAATGCCCTGCTTAGCCTGCTGCCCCCGCGACCCGGCCCCGGATAAGCGGACGAGAATGGATGGATGGAATGGTAAGCCATAATCATTATAATTAGAAGAAATTAAAGATATTAAGACATGAAATGTTTCATTCTGTGTGTAATGGATCTATATAATGTGTTATTTCCACTTCTTGAATTTAATTACTGACATAAATAAACTTTTCTATGATATTCTAATTTATTGAGATGCACCTGTATAACAAGACAGATAGAACGAATGAAGTGTCCACTGAGTCACACACACAAACATGTGAACAAACGCATGAACCAATAAAATACAGGCTGCTGAGCTCATGGCCGAGATGATTCACACAAACATATTTATAAAAGTCACAAGTGAAGTCACTAAAAGATTTTGCATTTTTTGCGTCCGCTCAACCTGCACCAAAAGGACCAATAAAAAAAAAAAACATCCTTAACATTATCTCAGTGCTCCAACACTTGTTACAAGTCACCTGATGACATCATATTATGCTACATGACTGAGCATCAGCAGCAAAAAGCTCAGACGTGGTTGTGGTTGATGGAGACGTGAAGCCGAATCTCACTGGTTGTTACCTGCAACTTTTGATCTGTTTTAATGTTTCAGATGTTCTGTTTCTGTTTAAATAAAAGTTAGAATCATACCAAATGTTTTGTGATAAATCTGTGTTGGTTTTCTGTTCACTTTAAATACATTGCCACCAAAGTTTCATATAAAAGTAATTATAATAGAATGACTTTGAAAATGTAAAATTACTGTTTATACAATAAAATAACCCAAGAGGATTCCATCTGGCTGTAACAGCAGCTTTAGTGAAATTAAAGCTGAATGTGATATTTATGTTCATTCTAATGTTGATTCTTGATAATTATTATTAACAAGAAATAATCCACTAAATCGGTCAGTGCACATTTCTCCTTGTTGCATTTTGATTTGTTTGAAATATGAATTATGTGTGTTTTTACTGAAGTTGTCCCCTAAAACAAGTGAAATGCCCCCCTTATGCTGAATCACATTAAGCCTGTAACCTGTAAATAGCTCTGTCTCTAGTGACGTCATGTTAATATATATCATAATAATATCATTGGTTTCTATGGGTATCCACAAGTCTCCTCTTTACAGATATGTCCACTTTGTGCTGATAACATGTAGTTCTGTCCTGCAGTAAAATGTGTTATTTTGTCCTATTGTAATAATAATAATTCTGTCCCTAAACAGTCTGTGAGTTGCATTAATGGAGTATGACTTCATGTGTGATGATGTTAGTCCCCATAGTAGCATTTCATTGCATTGAAACATGAGCTCAGTGTATAAAATGAGCTGCTGTGACCTCTGGGGTAATCACAGCCTCATGAAACTTTACAACCACAAACTAGAGACCTAGAGCAATCAGATGCGGATGGATGGCTTTCTAATGGGGTTTCTCAGCAGTTTACACAACACAAGTGCTCGCCGTGCAATCCCTGAAAATACAAAAACCTCAAATGACAGCATGGATTTTTCTATGGTGTTCCTCAAGGTCTTGGGGTCATAATGTAGGATTCTGGAGAGATTTTTGACCTTTTTTTATCAACTCGAGGAAAGAAATGCCAAAGATTAAAGAAACATTAAATAGAGCGCTGTTTGATTTCTCCCTACTTCTAGTCATGATTGTCCTGTTTCCATAGAGTTGCAGGATTTATACATTTTAAATATATTTTATATATAGTGCAGAGAGGAAAATGTAAGTGAAACTGCTCATTGGGGTTCAGAGGGTTAAATCACACTGATTGTTTTGAACGTGAGGTCACAAAATAACTCGGCAGCCAAATAAGAAAATAAAAAACACACATTTTTATCACCTCTATGGTGTTCCTCAAGGTCTTGGGGTCATAATGTAGGATTCTGGAGAGATTTTTGACCTTTTTTTTTATCAACTCGAGGAAAGAAATGCCAAAGATTTAGCACAAAATCTGTGTCACAAATGGTATCAACCCAAAATTTGCTGCAACAACTACAACAACATATTTGGGAATGGGAATGGACTTCATATACTCATATCACAATGTTCTAAACGACTAACGACTGAAATATCTTGACAAACAATGCTGCATCTCAGATTAATCTTTAGGTTCCAGCTTTTAGATGAAGTACATCACTTCTATGTGACATCTACTGGTGACCTGCTGTCTCCTCCCAGAGATAAACTGTTCCCTCTAAAGAAGAGCTGGATTGTAAAGGGCTGAAGGTTGGGAGACGTCCAGGGAGGACTTGAACAAAAAGGGTTCACTGTAAAAAATAATCTGTTTAATTTAAGGAAAAATACCGGCAGCTGTGGTTGCCAGAACTTCACCGTAAAAATTACAGTGAGTGGATTTTCTATTCTAAATTTAAATGTAAATATCAGCAAAAACTGTGAATTAGTCTGAATAATCCTGTTATTTTTTAGGATAATTGTGTCATTAATTCATACATCATGGTATTTCTCCACAAATTTTGCATGAAAATGTTATATTTTACCTAAAACCTGTGTTTCTTCCAGTTTATGACAGAAAAAAAGTAAAAGTTTTGTGCTATTGTTTGATTTACGGTAATTAAAAGCGTCTAATACAGTGATATACAATTTTTCATTTTATGCCCTATTTCTGATGTATTTGACAGTGTTTTACTGTTATTTCTACAAACCTTTTTTACAGTGTACCGGTACCTTGTACGAGCATGGACCCCAAACCAGTTCTACCACTTGAATGCTATGCAGGACGGTCTCCATAAACAAGTGGGATTAAAACAAACGCAGCGTTCCCAGGGTTTGTGTTCTTCTGCCCATGAGTCAGAAAATGTCTAATTTTCATGGAAAATATGAATCACAAGAAGCTGAAACTTGTTTCTAGTTTGTTTCCACTGTCAGATAAAATGAGATAAGGTTTGAAAGACGTGTTTTCCAAAGCCAAAAACTGTAAAAACTGTCATTTTTCCATCAGATTTTTTCATTTCTGATGCTCCTTGAATGAATGGTGCAACGTTTCCGAAAAAAAACCAAAGCTTACAACAGTTAGCGTTCATTCAGCTTTTTAAGAGTAAAAATTAAAACACTATCAAGGTTCCTAAACTGAAGATTTACACACTCTTAAAGCCCATTTCGTCATACATTTACATAATTTATATCCACAGAAATATGATTATATAAGTAATTGTGAAGACAAAACACCAGATTATATTGAAAATCAAAAAGGTTTTCAAGGAACATCTTTGAACCTTGAAAAAAATAACCATTAAAATAAAATATTTTCCAAACTTTCAAGACTCTTCATGAGCCCCAAATAAAATATTTGATCAAAATAAAAGCACTATCTGAATGGTGTAGTAAACATTAAATACCCTACTTCTAGTCGTGATTGTCCTGTTTCCATAGAGTTGCAGGATTTATACATTTTAAATATATTTTATATATAGTGCAGAGAGGAAAATGTAAGTGAAACTGTTCATTGGGGTTCAGAGGGTTAAATCACAATGATTGTTTTGAACGTGAGGTCACAAAATAACTCGGCAGCCAAATAAGAAAATAAAAAAACACACATTTTTATCACCTTTGAGCTTCTGTAAACTTCACCAGGATCACGATGGAAACAGAGTTATGGGAGTGATTAAAGTCAAGCAACTCATTACTAATTACTCACCAGCAGTTAGTAGTAATAGATTACACCCCTCTGCCTGCATATTTCCTGTCTGTCTGCACCGTCAAAATAAAGGCCAAAAAAAAACCCAAAACACGATAACCTTTAAAAACAGAGGAACAGCAGTGTTTCTGCTGGCAGACGTCACAGCACTCGAGGTTCTGACAGAACGTTATGTAATGTTACAACACACAAACACACGCGCACACACACACACACACACACACACACACATGCACACACATTCTGTATGCAAAGGTTCACTGAGGAACCACAAACATTAAATCTTACCTGGTTCCTTTATCTCCCATCCTGATGACGCCGACGAGCCGACAGCAGCCGGACGGAGAGATGATGGAGGAGGAGGAGGAGGAGGAGGAGGAGGAGGGTGGAGGGATGCCGTCACCGTGGAAACTGAGGGAGGATGTCTCTCTCTCTCTCTGTGTCTCTCTCTTTTTCTCAGGAAGTCGTCGTCATGCCGTCAGATTCTCCTCAGCGGGAGGAAAAACCTCCATCTGAGCTCCGACTGAACAAACAACTGAATCCTCCGCTCTGCCCCGACTCTTTAACTCCCCCTCCTCCTCCTCCTCCTCCTCCTCTTCCTCTCTCTCTCTCTCTCTCCTCTCTCCTTTCCTCTCTCTCTCCCTCCAGTCACACTCATTAGCAGTAAAATGTGTTAAAATGTGGAAAAACAGCCAAAGGACAGATATTATTTCTGTCGGGGACATTAACATCAGCTGGACTCTGACCTCTGTCCGTTCATCCTTCAGTAAAGAAAATATTAATTAATATTCTTGCTTCAGTATGAGGACATTTTCAGTGAATAATTACAGATTATTTTGTTGATGGATCACAACAACAACAACCCCTGGACATGAGATGTTGAACTTACTGGTAACACTTTACAATAACCATCTAAGTGATGTTTATAGATGGTTTATAAACCAATTATTATTAACCATTTACAAAATTCTATACATATTTAATCTTTAAATGGTTTCAAGCAATTTCTTAAAGGTATAAGAATCATTTTGAAATCATTTACATACCAAATATGGTGTTAAAAATGTTATAATGTGTGTAAAGGTATTAATAAACTAATAATTATGTTTGTTTATGGTAAAGTAATCTATTTGGCATTTATAAATTATAGTTCAACATTATTACATTTTCTATTCACCATTCTAAATGGCCTATATATGGTTTATAAATGATGATTAAACATTAATAAACTATCTATTTACCATCTATAAATGATGGTTATTGTAAAGTGTTACCAACTTACTCATTAAAATGATCATTTTCATTAACACTAAAGCTATAACATGAAACATTTCTGGATTAAAACTTATCCAAAATGTCTTAAAGAATCAATCTTGTTTCAATTTCATGGTGAGTGTAGGAAGATTTGATTTACATAGAAAGATGTGATGCTGCCCTGAGGAACTCCAGGAGTAACTAAAGAAATCTACTCAAAGAAGACGTCTATTTAGGGACCGAGCACTGAAAGTGCAAGGACCCTATTGTTTTTCATCCGTCTATTATTATTAGGGACCGAGCACTAACGCTGCGAGGACCCTATTGTAATTGGTCCGTTTATTATTATTCATACCATAAGTAAATCGCTAATTTGGAGCCTTTCTCATATTCAAAAACTCACCATTTTTGGAATATAACTCGCTCTCCCGTGAAATTTAAGTATTCTAGTATTCGCGGGAATGGGCGTGGCAAAATGACTCACTAGCGCCCCCCTAAATTTCATATCCTCACACTGATTTGTCGGAGACACACGAAATTTGGTACATACGTGTATCATCCGATTAACTTCAAACTTGGTCAGTAGCATCACAAGGCCTTTGGGATCAAAAGTTGTATAAATCTTTACCGACGGTCACACTATGTGGGCGTGGCATGGCGGCTAAATATGGCGTCTCGCCTTAAAACACGAGATCGTTATAACTTTTCTATACTTTGTCCAATCTGCTCCAAACATGCTTCATCAGAGTCCAGCCCTTAACACTTCTAAATAACAATATTTCATAAAGCCCCGCCCCTTATGCTTAATCCACGCCCCCTTTCATAAAATGACCACGTTGCATACTTTACATAACTCCTACAGATTTAATCCCATTGACTTCAAACTTGGTCAGTACCATCACAACCCCTTGGGGAACACAATCTATCAAGACCTTTACCGACGGTCACACTATGTGGGCGTGGCATGGCGGCAAAATATGGCGTCTCGCCATCTAACACCAGACTGGATACCTTGACCATACATTGTGCGATCTGTCCCAAATTTCACACACGTGATTAGGGTCCAGCCCTGAACACACCCACATGTCAATATTGACACACAGTCATAGCGCCCCCTGCTGGCAACAGCAAGTAACATGCCATTTGGGACGCATAGGGACTGAGCCCACAGCGCCGCGCCACGGCTCCACTCTGTTCGGTCCCGTTCAGTCCTGCTTGCAGGCCTAGTTTAGTTTTGTTTCTTTTTGGTTGTTTTAACATTTGTCTTTATAGCACACATAAACAGCGTATGCAGCCATCCTAATCAGAAATGTCATTTATCCAAAATGTCTAAAAGATTCAGTCTTGCTCTCAATTTCATGGTGAGTGTAGGGAGATAAAACATTTTAAATCTCTGTAAGGTTATTTAAAAAGATCGGAGGCCCCAAGACACTGCCCTGAGGAACTCCAGGAGTTCCTAAAGAAAGACAAAAAGAAGATTTCCTTAATTTTTGTTTGTTTCTTTTTTTTTTTTTTTTTTTTTAATTATCTTTTTTATTGATTCCACATATCAACATTCCAACGACATTTTACATGTGCTGTACAATTTTCCAACAGTAGTAGAATAGTCACATACTCCATTCTCCACCAGGGAGCGGAGACATAGTTTGACACAAATTATCAAGTAAAGTTACAGAAGAAGTAAAATTAAACCTTTTTCCACAACTCTCCTTGTTTTCATACCTCTCTTGCATCGTCCCTTTTTCTCCCGTTGGAGGGTAAACATATCAAATAAACATATGAACAATGAACAAGTTTGTAGCCTGAACCAAGGGGGTCAATAATCTACAATACACAGTGCCCTTACTGTACAAAGTCTGCTCTCAATGGAGACACAAAATCAACCCAGTTTTTCCAGTATATTATAAAAGTATCTGTTTTTAGTCTAGTTGAGAAAGTCAGTTTCTCCATTCTATATATATCCAGCATTACCTCTACCCAATCCTCTATTTTTGGTGCATCTGTTTTTAGCCATTTTCTGGTGATGGCCTTTTTAGCCGCCACCAACATTATTCGAAATATGTATTTTTCTCCTGACCTCGTAATCTCCTGGTTCTCTTTTCCCAAATATAAGACTTCAAATGTAAGTGGGAGTTGCACTTTCAGAATTTTTTCCATACTCTTCTTTAAATCCTGCCAATAAGGTATAATACCAGGGCATCCCCAAAAGATATGAAAATGATTGGCCTTATCTTCCCCACACAGTCTCCAACATCGTGTGTCTCGAGATTTCTGTTGTGTCGGTGTAATAAAGTATCTTATAATATTTTTCCAACCATATTCTCTCCATGAGAGGGAGCATGTTGTTTTCCACTGTCCTTCATTTACCTTCTCCCAGTCCTCTTCTGATAACACCCTCCCAGCCTCTTTTCCCCACTTTTCTTTTATATATGATGTATTATTGCCCTTTAGTCTTTCAACTTCTTTATATAGTTTTGCGATTAATTTCTTTCCCTGGTCTGAATCATATGCTGAGATGAATAATTTAATGAATCCTGATTCTAGCTCATCTATATTAAACTTTTTTATAGTTTGCTCCATATAATGCCGCATCTGTAAATATCTGAATAAATCTTGATTGTTTAGTCCATATTGATTTTTCAGATCCTGAAAACTTTTGATGGCCTTCTTTTTAAAAAGTTCCCAAAATATTTTTGGTCCTGCTTCCCATCTACTGAATCTACTATCTGCTGTGTTTGGTTTGAAGTCTGAATCATATGCGATCCATCTTAATACCTTGCTCTGCTCAATCAGTTTATTCTTTGATATAATCCCAAACCATATCCTTAAGGATATCCCCAGCCACGGATTCAACTCCTCTTGAAGATGTCCCCTCAATTTTATATCACTTATTATTGCTTGTATTGGAACATGTGTGTTTAATGTAAGACACTCCAAGTCCTTCCATCTTGCACTGTAGGCAGGATTATATAGATTCCACAAAGTTTTTAACTGTGCAGCCTGATAGTAGCTCTTAAGACATGGTAGGGCTAGTCCCCCTTTATCTCTAGGCAGTTGCAGAGTTTTAAATCTTATTCGGGGTCTTGTCCCCTGCCAAATGTATCTTGAGATTAATTTGTCCCATTCTGTAAAGTCTTTGTCTGTTACTTCTACTGGTAGGGTTTGGAATAAATATAGTAACCTTGAAAGTACATTCATTTTAACCACTTCCACTCTTGAAACCAAACTTGTGAAGGGAATTAAATTCCACCTTTCCATATCAGATTTTATTCTTGATATTAATACATCATAATTTAAAGATTTCAATTGAGACAAATCTTGAGGCAGGTTCACTCCTAAGTACTTCATGGATTTTGAGTCCCAGTTGAACCTAAAACTCTCTCTAATTTTTCTATCTGGGACATAATTATATGTGAGAACCTGGGTTTTCCTCACGTTCAATTTATAGCCTGAAAATAATCCAAAATCCTCAAGTGTTGACATGAGTGCTGGAAGAGACCTAGTGGGGTCCGTTAAGTATATTAATACGTCGTCTGCAAATAATGCTATTTTCTGTTCATTTCCCTTAAAGTTGACACCTTTTATATTTTCATTTTGTTTTATCCATTGACTCAGGGGTTCCAAATAGAGAGCAAATAGTAGCGGGCTAATTGAACAGCCTTGACGACACCCACGCTCTAATATAAAAGAGTTTGAAAGATTCCCATTAATTCTAATCCTGGCTGTAGGTTTATTATATAGAGATTGTATAGTCTTGACAAATGTTTCATGAAAACCAAATTGCTGCAGCACCATATATAAGAATTCCCACCTGACCGAATCAAATGCTTTTTCTGCGTCCAAACCTAATATTATCGATTCTATTCGTTTTTTTATAATGTTTTGCATAATATGTAATGTACGTCGGATATTGTCCTGTGTCTGTCTCTGCTTTATAAAACCTGTCTGGTCCTGATTAATTATGTCTGGCAGGATTGTTTCTAAGCGTCTAGCTAAAATAGCAGTGAATAATCTATAGTCCTGGTTAAGGACACTAACTGGTCTATAATTGGAACACTCCATTTTGTCCTTTCCTTCCTTCGGGATAACCGAAATGTAGGCTTCCCTCCAAGAAATCGGGATTTCTCCCTCTTTTAGCACCCAGTTAAATGTACCCTTTAGCAAGGGGATCACTGGTTCTCTGAGCACTTTATAGAACTCTGAGGTGTATCCATCTGTGCCGGGTGCCTTGTTCGTCTTTAACTTTGAAATCGCTGAGTTTATTTCTTCTGCTGTGATTTCCCTTGTCAGAGCTGAATTCTGGTCCTCTGTCACCCTATGTAAATTTAGGGAATCCAGCCATGTTGCTATCTGATGTTTATTATTTATTTTTGGTTGGGAATATAGATTCTTGTAATATGTTTCAAAACATTTATGTATCTCTTCTGTCTTATATTTTGGCAAATTTGTAGCTGAGTCCCTAATTTTGTAAATGTTATTGATTGCCATTTGCTTTTTTAATCTGTAGGCCAACAGTTTTGTAGATTTACTTCCTGCTTCGTAGTATCTCTGTTTCATGTACATCAGCTTTTTTTGAATCTCTTGTGCTGAGATGTCATTTATCTCTGTTTTAATCCTTTTGATATCTTGGTTTATTCTCTCGTCCACATTTTTTTTATGTTCTTTTTCCAGTTTTTTAAGCTCCGATTCTAATTTATTGAGTTTTTCCTGTTTTTGCCTTTTCAAGTATGTTGATTTAGCAATTAATTTTCCTCTAATCACAGCTTTACACGCGTCCCACAGCACTGAGGGAGACACCTCACCATTATCATTCTCCCTTACATACATCTGGATTTCTTTAATAAACTCTTCCTTCATTCGTCCTTTTAAAACATTTATATTTAGCCTCCAAAGTGTTGATCTTTTTTCTTTTGACATAGCCAGAGTCATATAAACAGGACTATGGTCTGATATGTCTCTCACTCCAATTTCACTCTTTTCAATCCTATAACTGTCCTTACTGTTCATGAAAAAATAATCTATCCTGGAGTATATTTGATGTGGTGCTGAGAAAAATGTATAGTCTTTTTCCTTAGGATTTAATTCTCTCCAAACGTCAATTACTCCCAATTCTGTCATTAAACTTACAAACTTCTTACTAATCCCTGGTTTCTGTGTTCCACTGGCTGAACAATCAAGCTTTGGGTTTAGTCTGATATTTAGGTCTCCACCCCAAATCAAAATACCTTCCCCCTCTGATACCACTTTATCAAACAGTTGCCTGTAAAATACCCAGTCTGAGCCTGGGGGGGCATATACATTGAGAATGGTGACCAATTCTCCGTCTAGTCTCCCCTTAACCAGTACGTATCTTCCTTGTTTATCTGATATTTCTGAAAGTTTTTCAAAAGTAATTTTCCCTGATATCATAATGGCCACTCCTCTTCTATGACCTGTGTTATAAGAAGAAAAAAATACTTGATTAAACCCATTTCTTTTTAGTTTTCCATGTTCTTTCTCTGATAAGTGTGTCTCTTGCAATAGAGCAACTCCAACCCCTTCCCTTCTCATTTTACCTAGTATCTTGGACCTCTTAATTGGGTTTAGTATCCCATTCACATTATATGAAGCTATTTTCAGTAATTTCTTCTGGGTTGCCATATTCACTATTTACCTTTTTTTCACTCCAAACATGCCCCTTATGCTACAACCATGGCAAACTGCCCTGGACAAAACAAGCCCAACAACACTAACATTCACCGAAAACCTGGTGATGTCAAAAACCACTTCCATGTGTGGGGTCTGCATTTTGACCCTGAATGAGTCCTGATGTAAAGTCCGCTCTGAGGGATAACCTCTTCCATCAAAGAGAAGGGGGCCCTCTGTGCTGCAGTCAGCTTTGTCCATATATGCGTCCAACAAGTTCCAAATAAAGTGAACAAAAATATAAATAAACGTAAATGTAGCCCCGACTTTTTCCCTTTCAAAAAAATAAAATAAAAATAGAGAGGTGAATATATTCTATCAGAATTACCCAAGCTAAATAAACCAAATCAACTTTAAGAAGGGGGGGCCCGTTTCTCACCTTATTGCCTCTATGTGTACAGTCCAAATATGAAAAGGCTGCTCAGTCTTCCTTTAGAGAATCCTTGTCCATCACATCTTGTCCTAGTTCCTCCTAAAACCTTTAAGTTTTTGTTTAAATCCTGGATCCATCTCCCTGGGTGTTTGGCTCTTCTCTGTTCGACTGACCTGCCAGGTTAGGCGCTTGATCCTCTCCAGGCCGCTCTCCGGAGGTTTTACCACCGTCACTTGAAACCCTCTCCCCACCATGTCGGTAGTCGCCTCTTCAGCCGTGTTGTAAACGCGAACCTCTCCCTCGTAGAACACCCGCAGTTTCGCAGGAAATGGTGTTTGGAAGCGTATTTTCTTCTCTCTCAATACTTTCTTTGCCTCCATATATTCTTTCCGTTTCCTCAGTACATCCGGAGCATAATCGTGGTCGAGATACACCTTTCTCCCTTCGTACTCAAAGCCTCTTTTCTGCCACGCAATCTTTATGATCTCTTCTTTGTTTCTGAAGCTCATAAATCTCACCACTATGGATCTCGGTGTGGAATCCGGGGGGGGACGTGACGCCAGAGCCCGGTGAGCTCTTTCAATCCGCAGGTGAAGTGACGGCGGCAGCTGAAGCTTTTCCCGTAGAAGCGTTTCAGTAAAATCAATCATAGACCTGGCGCCGTCTTCCGCTCCCTCCTTCACCCCGTGAATCCTGATGTTTTCCCTCCTCGACCGTCCCTCCTGATCCACCAACCTGTTTTCGAACTGTTTCTGTAGCTCCAGGAGTTCAAGTGTAGTATCCTCAATGTGCTGCAGGCGCTCTTCGGCTTCCATTATCCGTGTCTCAGCATTGTCTATCCTGTTATTTGTTTCCCTGAGCTCTTCCTTAATTTCCTTGAGAGTGTCCGTGTTCTCCCGACGGAACTCACGTAGTTCTCGAAGTATTGTCTCCATATTTGCCATTTCTTGAGTGGACTGTGCCGCTTCTTTTCCACTGCACGGGCTCGGCTCCCTCGATCGCGTAGCCGCTGTTAGCTCGCGGTCCTCTCCTGTTAGCTCTGATGCTAACAAAAATTGTTCGTCGTCTCCGTCTTCGTTTAACTCGGGTTTTTGAAACTTTTTACCCGTTTTTCCTCTCGGCATTCTCTCTGCCCTTTCTGTTTGATATTTGTCACGTTCTATATTCGCCTAATGATACTTAGCAGGGCGTCCCAAATTTAAAGTCGGGGAGCTCACTAGTTATGCTGCTGCCATGTTGGAGGTCTCTCCGGAAGTCGTTGTTTGTTTCTTTTTATTAATTTAACCTCACATACTTAATTTTGGTAATAATTTTTTTAACTTTCAATTTTTAATTTTTTGTCTGTTAAGATCATAAAGATGAAAAAACGTGAAATGTCATTTATCCAAAATGTCTAAAAGAAGCAGTCTTGCTCTTAATTTCACAGCAAGTTTAGGAAGACTTCATCTCTGTTAGGTTAATAGAAAGATCAGAGGCCCCTTTTAGCTGCCCTGAGGAACTCCAGGAGTTACTAAAGAAAGACTGAAGAAGATTTCCTTTCTCTTTGGTAGGTTACATTTTTGTCTATTTATCACACATTAAAGCTATAATATGAAACATTTCTGCATTAAAAATGTTTAAAAACAACTACATCTATGTTGTATATTTTCTTTAGTTGTGTACTTACACTCTCCCAAATGTTTCCAATAATCCATCATTTTAAAAATAGGAAAGGCTCTTTAGGTCGCCAGATAATCGCAACATGGAACCTGAAACCTCTGGAACGTCCAGGGAAACACCACCTGAAATGTCCAATCTTGCTCTCAATTTCACAGTGAGTGTAGAGGATAAGATATAAATCTCTCTGAGGTTTAATAGAAAGATCAGAGGCCCCATGACGCTGCCTTGAGGAACTCCAGCAGTTACTTTGTTGACCGAAAGAAGATTTGATTTGTTTTTGGCTGCTTTTATTACAAATCTCTCCTTCGTGAGTTCATTTTGGTAGTTTATTTTGCAAACGTTCAATGTTTTCATTTTTGTCTGTTTAGCATGTTTAAATTATAATATGAAATATTTCTGCATTGAAATGTCTAAAAAACAAAACTGCGTTTTAATTGTGTATTTACATTCTCCCAAATGTTTCTAACAAGCCATAATTTTAATAAAGGGACACACTTTGTGTCATGTAACCTGAAACCTCTGTAACCTCTGGGGAAACACCAGCTTCTCTTAATGACAATAAATCATACAATGTTTCAGAATAAACCTAGTAAATAGTAATACAGCATATTATTGATTGCTTCCATTTTGTAATACAGTTATCAAGTAAAGACCTAATTTATTCAAATATATTTATTTTTTTCCACAATATTTTTATTAAATTTTACACATTTATAGACAGCAGTGGAACATGATCACCAAGTTACATTTCTCATAAAAAAAGATACATCACATTTCACATATTCCACATAACACAAGTAAATTGACAAACAAAA